>NW_022279352.1:0-58685 GCF_000004195.4 Xenopus tropicalis
CCCACATGGACAGATATTCACAAATTCACAATACATGTGTACTGGTAGCCATTCTTATGCAAATATTTCATTTTTATGTTTTCTTGTGGGTGTTTAAGTGATCCTCCCAGTTACCTATATTGCTAAAGGTGGTACAAACTGAGATTTTAACAACTTGTTTCTTAAAGGTATAATGTAAAGAGTGTTTAGGTCATACTCCCCTTTAAAAGAGAAGAAAGCTCCTAAGACACAATTGTCAAAGAGTGCAAGCTGGAACACTGTAGAATTATCGCTTTACCATCACGCTGAGGACACATTTAAGCCGCTAGAATCAGCTCTCTTGTTGTTTGATATCTATGATCGCAGCTGCCATTTTAGCTGGTCTGATGTCACTTCCCACTGTCTGCACGCTGCTCCCTGCGAACAGCTTCTCAGCCTCACATTAAACAAGGCAGGGATGGTTAGATCGGAAGGAGAAAAAGGGAAGGGAAAGAGGAAGAGAGGCAGTAAGACAACCTGTGCAGGCTTCTTGCTGTGCCCTGAAGGATTTTGCTCGAGAGAAAGAATCTGGCCACGACTTCATCGTGGTACAGAATACGAAGAAAATACAATGCAGTGTTTTCTTTTCAACAGAGGACTCAGCTAGTGTGAAAGCTGTGCCTTATTCCTTAACAGAAACTGCCTTTTTATTCTAGTGTGGACGATTATGCATCCCTGTGTTCTGTTGACTGTATGTACTATATCTCCTCCAAAGTATTTATACGCTTTTGGCCTATTCCTGTATGTTCTGCATATTAACTGGTGAGTTTTTTTCTCCTATACAAGCCTGCTGTACTCACTTGTACTGATGGTGGGTGCGCACCTCTCTACTCATAACCAACCATACACTTCCTACATAATTTTAGAAGAACTTTTCTTTTAAATTGTATCAGCTTTTTTCTAATCAATCTATTGTTCGGTGTTACTAATACTGAGATTTATTTGTCGTTTGGACAGGGGTGCACTTCCCATATTTAATCTTAACTATTATTACACTTCTAAGCTTATTAATATCTTGCCCTTTTATTACACGACTCAATCAATATTTTTTGATGCTCGGCTTAAGCTGCGTCGACACAACCTAGGGCATTGGTAAAATACGCCTACCTAAGCATATATCCAAACAATGACAGCATTAAGTCAGTTTAACCGTTGGTAAGGTTTTGGAGCAATAGAATAGGGCTAGCATGTCTTATTTTATGTATATTGGATAAGTATAATAAAAACACCAATCATTCATTATATCTCATAACATACCAACTATAAGCAATAATTTTTAGAACCTGAATTTTCTCTATAATAAGTAATACAAATTTGTAGTTTATTTAACATCCAGCTTTGATTTAAATAAAATAAATTCTTCATCATGATCTATTTAATGCAAAACAGTGATGTATTTTGTCGCTGTCTTCTTCTAATTATGACTAGAGTTTACATATTTACATGATGACGGCTAATTTACCGCTCTCTTACACTGGATTTGTAAACTTAGTCTCCCTCGCCCTGTAAGGATTTCTTTCACGATGTATAACGGAGAAATTATCTCTTCGGAAATTTGACTAAGTCATTCTTTTTATCTGTTTTATTTTTTTTTTTTCTGATTATACCAATAACCTTTTTTTTACCGATCAGGAGATCCAGAAATGCTATTTAGAACAAGGCTGAGTTCTTAGTGCTCTAATGGAGCAAAACCAGAAATTCTTCAGGAGGACTTGTATGCTTCCATACTTTTTTTATTAGATGGGCAGGACAATTTTCCACACAGCCATGAAGCATGACTGCAATGTCGCACTTTTCAAAAACACTTTATTAAAAAGGGCAAACACCATATTGGATGCATTTCTCTAATCATTTTCCTCTAAGCTCTCATCTTCATATGTTATTCTCTGGTTTTTACTTCATGGTGTGAAGTTCTCACACCCTCGTTACTATACTTTATTCTAATAATTATTAAAAATGCTTTTGTGAATATTTAATACAGGGTATTATATTATATTTTACAGCAGGACCCACCAAATTTGTCTTAAGTACCGCACATTCCTATGGCTTTTATTCATCACATGGTTGAGAATTATTGGGGGGGATTTTATTTATTTTACTTAGATTACTTTTATGTTCAGACACCATTCATTTACCAGATGACACATATGAAAGTAACTATAGTGTTAGTTCTATTTCTCCGACAGATTTAGAATTAGGGAAATTTCGCTCAATTTATATTTATTCCCACTACGCTTATACAGTTTCTCATATTTTTTATTCAGGGTATTCGTTTAACACTTAGCCCAGATTTTCGTAATGCCCCATTCTTTACTTTGAGTAAATGTAATTGTCTGGGAGAAACCAGACTGGTTCATCTTTCTTCTGCAGCAGCTCAGGGAATATTATCTAATTCTATATCTAACAAATTTTTCATAAAGTGCATTTACCAACTGCTCATTTTTTACAATCAAAATTAAGGTAATGTTATTGTGCATTTAGTGGTACACGAAGATAAAGCATCTCCTGATCGAGAGACTTGCCAAAAGGCTTATTGGCTAGACTTCCAATTTAAACGATGTCTTGCTGACTGACAACTCCTCCGAATTTTGATAACGCATCTCTAATTAAAGGCGTTAAAGGAAGAACCAACCCCCTTACGCACTGGCAAAGCCCCATAATTGCCTTCCATTTTCTCATACGTTATCCTGCTCCCCTTGGTCATTCCCAACACGAAGCCTATAGACTAGACAGCAATTATTTTAGTATTCCCTGTTTGGGAAAGCTGACTCTAAATGCAGAGAGTGATCTTCCAGTCTCTTCATACACTTTGACAAACGGGGAGACTTGAGCTTGGATTGTTCAGTGGTACACCTGTAAGCTAATCCTTGGACTGTGCTCCAACTGGCGCATGTGCCCTTTCGGATACTGAAGTATTATATGTCTTCAATAAGAACCTGCTCAACTAAAAAACTTCTGAAGACTAGAAGATGGCATCTAGGAGTACAGTACATTGGTCAGCTTTTCAGACAGGGACACTTTTTTCGATGCTAATAGACTCTATATATAGCGGAGTCAAGGGAGGGGTTAGTGGCTCACATGTGTGTAAGAGGACAAAGTCCTCATGGGGCCTTTTGCCTACTGGGCGCGGGTATTGAGTTTTGTGGTTTAAAGCAATGATGGTCACTTAACAAACCATAGTAAGATTGATGGATTCTTAAAATATAACACTGTTTCGCACAATAAAATGATTCGCAAGTCCTACAGGGCCAATGAGTGATCAATATGATTTAAATGGATTTGTTTAGTTCCATGAGTTCATCCTGCTCAGTTTACTATTAACCCTTGGTTTCATGTAATTATTAGTGAGTGAGACAAAATTGTTTGCCAGACATGGCTTCACCGGCGAATTTCCATGTTTAACCATGGCGGATTGTTTAGCAGAATTAAACGGTGTAAAAATTTGACAAATGAAATTGGCTGGTTATTTATAAATACATTTGAAAAAAAAGTTTAATGGCTCATTCTGGTCGTTTCACATGCTTCAAGATTCGCAATTTTTCAGGCGAAGCGAACTATCGGTTGCATGGAGTTCGCTAATCACTAGTAATTTATTTATACAATTGGTAACGCTTTACTTCGATCCCTGCAATGCCTAAACAGCACTGGCAATGCCCTTCTGAAGTTTATGTTCTCAGAATCTAAAATAAAAACGTGGCTAGGCATGTTTTCGCTTTATTGTTATACCCCATTAAATTTATATGATAGAGTTCTACTTTTTTGCTTCATCAAAAGATTTGGTGTCTGTGGTTTTATCTATATGTTTCTAGTGTTAGAGCATCTCATAGGTGCCATTCTGATCTTCTGTTTATATGGGTGAGAAGGCAACGTGGGGTCTTAAACATAGTCACCTCACGGTACGGAGTCTCTAACCTACTTTTCTCGAAATTCGATAGGGATTGTTGGCGCTTTTTACCTATCATGTGAGCTTTGGAATCACTGTTCAAGAAAGTGCACAAGAAGGGGTTTAGATAGGTGTTACAACGTGGTTAGTTGGACGTAGCTCAGTGGAAAACTACCAAATGCTTCAAGTTTACCTTTGCACTACTTTAGTTAATACTGTCCCTCTACATCACCTTGGTACTATGAGGGTTGTTCTCGCTGTTATATGCGTCTGGGCTAATCATTTATGGGACTTGACTGATTGTGAAACTTAGTCCAAATGATAATCGTTTTGTGAAAGGGTGCCTTCACTGTCCTGCGGGATAATTTTGGGGTTTCAAAAGTGATTGAGGTTTAGATTATCTTAATAAACCCCTGACTTTGTCCAGTATTTGGGTGGTAAATCTGAGTATAGCCCACAGGACCCAACCTGATTGTGGTGGGAGGTCGAAAGCCTCTTGCCTACATACTCTCTCATTCTGCACCAGTTGGCTCTGTTGCTGCCTTAGCTGACTCCTAAGAGGAAAGTTTTTGTCGTGTTTCTCTGCAGTTTTCCTGCTGTTGTTAACTTGTTTTCTCTTTGGGCATATCATAACTAAATCCCATGAATGCTGTGATTTTAAGGCAGGGTGGGTGAATGCAGATGCAATAATATTGACAGGTTTAAGCAATATCCTATACGGAGACTTTTGAATAAACTGTCCATGACTGGGTGGTATACTTAGAAGCAGGGGCTTTAGAATTAGAGCTTTACAGTTTGAAGCATACAAATGTTTATTTGCACATAAGATAAAGGTAGGTAAGAAGTAAGAAACAAAGGGAAGGCTTAAATGAACTCCCTTACTTCACACGATAGGCGGGAGATGCAGTTAGTCATAGTGACAGTAAGTGGTAGTTTGAATTATCTTTTTGGCAGCTAATGTCGGTCAGCATGGAACTGCTTTGTCAATAACTCTTTTTTATATTGATCGGTCTTGTGCATGAGGCCATTCTTTTTAATTTGACTCTCGTGGGTGATTGTGATGAGAAACTAGCACATTAGTCCATTGGGGACAGTAACACAACTTCAACTGAAAATTTCTATTAACCATCACTAAATGAATGTCATAATAATAAGGTAGTGTCGGATTAACCAGTAGGTCTTTCCAACTGACATGAGGGAGTCTTTTTTATTAGGTTAGAAGAAGATTTGGATATGATTTGTCTTATAATTTTTGGAAGGGTTATTTTTTTTACAGCTCGAAGTAGCTGACAGTTGTGGAATTCTATCCAGAACCAGTCGTAATGGCTGATACATAAGATTTGTTTGGAAGACCAGGCGCGCTCTGATGGCTTTTCTAGCAAGTTAGGAAATAGTGAAGACACGCCCTCGTTATTAGTTTAGTATTTCTAAATCAGGGACTGGTCAATTGCCTTCTATTGTTGAGTCGAGTGGAATGGAATTTTTTCTTTTTTCATCGACTCCCCTTGCTGGCTAATTAAGAGAGGCTTCAGAAAGGTTTTTCTTTTTCTTTCCTCACTGGATAAGTGGCAGTTAGCTGTCGGGATTAGTATAATATTATGTTTGGTTGGGGAAACATAGCAGAATATAGGGCATATGGTAGGTATGAAACAATAGATGATGAGTGTCCTATTTTTTTATACTAAATTACTAAAATGACTCCTCAACTAATAAAGCTAAAGTAGCAAATGATAGACTCCGTCTGTAGCGGGCTTCCTAAGAATAGTAATAAGACAATGATAACCTTCTCAGTGCAGACATATACAGGGCCGTATCATCTCAAGAAGACAAAAAACATTAAGCTGTTGGATCCAGTGCTTCCACAAAGTAATGGATCCACAAACTTTCAAAACTTTGCTCTTGGTGGTATTTTCTTAAACTTGGTAGGCAGTGACCGTTCAAATCTATTTGCTGATGGATTCAATTTATGTTCATGCGGCCCATTTTCCATAATTGGCATACTCTGCATATATGTTGTGTTGCGGTGATTATTGGTCAATAGGATTTAGGTTTAAAGCAACTACCTTTACCAAATTTATTTTTGGCTTTAGGCAGCCCATAATCTGAAAAAATTTTCAATCCGCTCTGTATACAAATAAACTGTCTGGGCATCAGTTATTGTTACAAAAAGGGCTTTTGCAATGCTTGCTCGAAATTTATTACTGAGCAAAAATACTCTGAAGTTATTGGTGGTTAATTTGTATTTCAGAACAACACACACGATCGGGATATAGCTTTGCTATCTCCACACTCAGAATAAATACCCCTATTATCAAATTATATAATATTATTTTCACGGCGATGCATCTGTTTCGTTTGTAGCACTCATTAGTAGCCGTATATAACTTAATGGACAGGATAGCTGATAATATAGGTTGTAGCTATCTCAGAAAATGTACGGGGTTTTTCAGATATGTGGAGGTAAAATTTTCGCATGGTGGCGACATTTTCGGCATGCTAAAAAAATACTTTTGTGAACCCTTTGGCCTTTCATCCGACGGTAGTGCAATAGCAATAATAGTTTATAAGAAATATCTAACATTGGCAACATTGCAAAATTTTGTAGTTCTGGCTCGACGACAGTATGTTGTCCATATCATTCATTTATATACCAATTTATTTTATAAATTCATCCCTTTAAAATCATATAAATACAAGAGAAGGTTTCTAGAAACCATATAAAGTTCTCCTCTTCTAATTTTGCAGTTTTTATTAATAATTACATGTAGACACTTAAGTTTTAGATTGTAAAGCGCTATTTAGTGGTGTATTTCTACCAAAGCATGGTTTTCTTTGACTTACTCATCCTTAAAACAAGAAGCACTTTTGAGCCATAAGATTCTTACCAGTTGTCTAGGCCTATGTCTCAGCTTTCAATATATATTTCGTTTTTTCACTGAAAGAGACTGTTAAAATTAGGCAGTATAGAGGTGAATTGGTTTTACTTCACAGTAGTATGTTAAGTTGGGAATGTTAGCTTGGATGAAGGGCAAGCGTTCCTGCTGACGATAGATCTGCGCACTTCAACTAAAAAACAATGCTTATCGTTATCCATAATTTTTTAGCTTTGGGTAAATCAGGTCATACTAGGCAACTAATAGGAACTGACCAAGAGAAACTGGAGATGTTTATTATTTATTTGCTTAACTGCCATAAATGGAAAATGCACATTAGTGCAATACACTAACAGTAATAATGAATACTAACGCGGAATCGAAGAGCATCAGCGGTGTACCGTAAACTAAGATACAATACGGCTAGTTATTGCACTATGATATAGATAGAAAATGATTAACTAGGAGACTGTTAATTTATAATGCTATCAAAATATGACAACACATCCGAATTGTATTTTATATTTCTCTATACTTTCTCATAATCCTTTTTATTAACTGTGACATGTTTTGTCTAACATTTGCGCATTGGTGTCTTATGGTACCTAATCTGGGCTGACACTTAACCGAGCGCAGCATTGCTTGAGTGCCTGTGCTAGACGATAGACAGAAAGATATGAGTTCTAATAACAGGGAGGCTACAACTTCAATTTAACACCGTGGAGTGAGCGGGATTGACGAGGAAGGCAAATGATCAGGAGTAAGTCGCTAGGGTCCAGCATAAAAGGGATTTTCACAAAAAATTGGGACTTTCTAAAGGGAGATATTAAGCAAGGCACGGAGCGGGCGGAGAGCTGGCTGATTGCGGAAATGACGTTTAAGGCACACATCAATAACATTATTAGATGGTAATGAACGTGGTACTGTTTGTGCACAATATAGGGACTCTTGAGCTTTAGCAAAGGATTTGTGCTCACGAGATGTCTTCCTATATTAGGTATGTTATGGTTGTGCATAATGTCATTGTCACAATCAGTTAAGCTCCCGCCCGCGCCGTGCCTTGGCAGTTATCACACTATGAATCGTTATCATTGGAGAAGGCGGTATATTGGTGCGGGACCAGCGGCAACAATACTCGTAAACCGGAGGGACCGGGGTGGCAATGAATGGAGCCCAACAGGCATAGAGATGCATTCAGCGAATAGTTTTGAGAACCCCGACCTTGGGTCTAATGACTAACAATAGGTAATACTCCTCCATACTGTATTGTCATGTTCTTCTGGTGATTATATTCTTCCTATTTATTTATAGACTTTTGGCAGTTTTGTGGCACAAACTAGTGCAACGTATTTGCCAAATATTTCAGTAATATTCCTATTATAACACTTAGCTAGTAGATTCCATCGAGAAAATTTTAAATAGCAAATGAGAATCATGCATTTGTATGGATTTGTAGAGTTTAAACTCGCCAATATCTCTTTATGTTTAGATGTACTATTTCTTTGACACTAAGGAGAAGACGATAATAGAGAGATCATTTTATGACATTCGTGGATGTTTGAGGAATTTTTCTTATGTAGTATAGACGTAATTAATTGTTTCGGAATTGAATATGTTATTGCTTATCTTCACCCCATCAGTTTCAATGTGATCCGCTGCATCTTTACGTGAATTGGTATATTAGAGTTAAATATATAGGATGATTAGTGACTACGCTTTGATGTCATTACTTTTAATTTTGTTAGATCTGTGATAAAACTTGAAAAACATGCAGGGAGAATAGAAATTTCGGCTACTATTGCCCAAAATGTCATAAATGGACCTCTGAAGAGTCATTTAAATATAGGTAATTGATTTGCACTTATCTTGAAGGAAAGATAATTATTTTGTTGATATAATTAGGAGACATTTTTTGGAAAAAAAACATATTTTTAAAGTATATTTAGTGCTCAGATTTAAGCTTCTTACTTGAGCAGAGAATAGCGCTTATGGAATATGGAAGAGTTATACACACAAAAATTAAATCAAATCAGCGAGGTTTTACATAACTATACAGATGTAATACTTAAGAATTAATAAGTGTACTGGTTAAGCGCAACTAGTAACGCGCAACCAAGTAGTGCTTTTAGAAAACTTAAATTTGGTTGGTCGAACCATGTATTGTGTCAAAATAAGAAGCAGACTACTAGAGTCAGAAGAAATCAGGGAATAGAGGATTTAGGAAGGGCGAAGGTACAGGGCAAGGGAAGTACTTCATATGATTTAAGAAGAAAGAGGCTAGAGAAAGCAAAAATAGTAAGTCTGACAAATAAGCAACTGGTAATAACATGTCTGATGTAGGGCCTAGTATTAAACAACTACCGCTGGTAGAGTACAGCAATCAGAGGAACAGAATCTGTATTGTGAGAAGCTTTAAATCACACTCGTGTTACGCACAACAAAGGAGATTGAGTCTTGCACGAAACGTTTAGAAATGAACTCGAACAAGTTGTGAGTATCAAAGAGATTTTTCCCACATTTTAAAATCTGAAAGAAATCTTTCTATTATTTTGACATGGTCTGGGATAAATAATACATCCTCTTGCAATGATACAGTACAATGTCTAGATTAATTTTTTGATAAATTAAATCTAAGACCTTCCCATACAAAAGTATGAACAGTTCAGGTAATATATGGGATATGGTAAATATAACCCTGGAAATACGATTGTAATCAAATATATATTAAAGCTGATGATTACAAGTTTGTGGGTCCAAAATAATGAGTTAGGAATGTGTCCATTTTGTTGCGAGACCAATTTTTTAAATCGAATAACATTAATATAGATAACGAATATTGGGATATGAAGATCATTAGAACATATAAGGTAAACAAATAATTGAAAGTCTTAAGGTTATTTTGTAGCAGGATTCATAAAAAGAATATATTGATATAGTGTCGTAACACAAGTGATGAAAGTTCAAAATGGTTCAGGTAGAATTAGGACAGGCATTGTTTTTGCTGACACGAAATTTTCCGATAGAGCCATTTCGCTAATTGGCAGAATTATTTTTCAACAAAAAAGGGCCGACAAAAGGGCTGATTTTGTTACTATATGTTTGGTATTATGCTTTTAACCAAATGCAGGATAATGAATTGAGGAGTTTGATATTACAAAGCTCTTTTCTAACTTAAGACAGGTACAAGTTTGTTTGCAAAACCATTTAAGATGGTACTAATATGAGAATCTAATAACATTCACATAGCAGAAAAATGGAGTTGGTCTGAGCTCAAAGCAATGAATGTGTAAGTTGTGGGAAAAGTTACCCAGTTGAATTGTATAGTATATATATGACACCTTGAGGTCATTGCACCAAAAGAACGTAGTAGGCAGATACATGAAGATCTTAGAGGATGATTGTTATTAATAAGTATATGAAAGATCTAGATATGATTGATTAGAACGATGAGGATAGACACCTCAGTGCAATAGAGGACCTAAACAGACATGGAGAGTGAAGAGAATAGATAGATAGACGAAGATGGATAGATATGATAGATAGATAGATAGATGATATAGATTCATAGATAGGAGGAGAGAAAGAGATTAGACAATAAGCAGATAGATAGATAGACAGATAGATAGATGATAGATAGATAGATAGAATAAACAGACAGAATAGTACAGACAGACAGACAAGTATAGATAGATAGATAGATAGATTGTATAGATAGAAGACAGACAGACCAGACAGGTATTCAACAGACAGACAGACAGACAGATAGATAGATAGATAGATAGATAGATGATAGATAGATAGACAGAAGAAGATAGGTGATAGATAGATAGATAGATAGATAGATAGATAGATAGATTGATAGGATAGATAGATTAGATAGATAGATGAAATGATTAGATAGATAGATTGATAGATGATAGATAGAATAGATATAGAATAATGATAGATAGATAGATAGATAGATAGATAGATTAGATAGATATAGATAAGATAGATGAGAATAGATAGATGATAAGATAGATAGACAACCAGATAGAGATAGATAGTGATAATAGATTATAGATAGATAGATAGATAGATGATAGATAGATAAGAGATAGCAGATAGATAATAGATAGACAGATAAATGATAGATAAAAAGTTCAAGGGCAACCACATGCCACAATACCAACAAATCGTACCCATGTTATTCCACTCACTTTGGGGCATCACTTCCCACTTGCGATGTTGTTTCATTCATTCTAGGAAGAGCCAGTGAGTACACACATAGGGGGCCATTTACAATCCCGTTGGATTTTTTCCCCGATTTGGATTTTTAGCACTAAAAGTTGGGGGGGGGGGGGGGGATTTGTAATTTTCGAGATTTACTATGTTTCAAAAATGCTATAAAAACCGAGGTTTTGGATTTTTTGATGCTGTTTTTTTTGTGTTGAACAATTTGAAAAAAGACATAACTTTTTCCACGCAGACTTTTTAGTAAAGGTCAGACATTCGTGGAAATGAGTTTATCCAAATTTTTAGAAAGAAAAAAATGAGAAAAGTTAGAGTTTTAGTAAATGTGTCCTCTATGTGTTCTCTGGCTCTTTTGTAGAATTAAAGCGTCCGACTTGAATGGGGAACAAGTGGCCGGTCGAGTAGTGATGAGCAGAATCCTGTCCAATTTGCTTTTGCCGAAAAACTCAACAGCAAAACGACAGCAAAATTCGTAAAAAGGTGAAAAATCTGCGAAACGCGTTTGTCGCCTAATTTTTTTCGCCCCTGTCTTTTCTCTTGTGGCCAGCGCCCATTTTGATGCGACCGCAATTTTTTTTTTGACTAGCAAAACAAATTTTTTGGCAACGGATTTCTTCAGAAGTTTTGTGCAACAATTCGCCAATGGCAAAATGCGGAAAATCCCTGCGAATCTAACCTGGGGAAAAAATTCGCTTCATCCCTACCGGCGGGGCGTGAATTTTAAGACCTTGGCGACTACGTATTTACTTGAGTTGGAAACAGCAATGATACCAATGAGTTAAGGTCACAGTTATACAATATGGGGAGCAGTAGTGATAAGCGAATCTGAACCATTTTACGAACAATTTTCGTAATGCGTGACTGCACAACTTTTTTTTTGAAAATTCTTTATTTATCATTTTGTAAATATGGGGAGGGGTACAGAAGGAAAAAAGGGAGGGGTAGAGGGGAATTGCAAATGTTAGTCTTACATTGTTTAACAGTTTCATTTTCAGGCCAAAGCTGTCATCAAGTCATATCTAATTTTCCATGTAGTATTCGATTGTCTATACCTTGTAAATCTTACTTCTAGAGTGCCCTATGTGGGTGCTGTTTTTGATAATGTTTTATAGTGATCTTAGATAGTCTATCCAGGGGGCCATATTTTCCATAGTGGTGACTTTTATTGTGTATCATGAAGGTTATTTCCTCCATTTGCCCTAATATCCTCTGTGTTGGCTAGCCATTCTGTGAATAGTGGGGGTCTGTAGATTTCCATTTTCTTGGAATGATCGATTTCGCAGATTGTAATAAGTGTAACGTGAGAGGGTCTGAAATGGTGGCATTACTACGTAGGCGGACATTAAGTAGAATTAGTGCAGGGGTCTCCAATGTCAAGATTGAATTTCGTATGTGATTTATTGTGCCCAGAATATCCAACCAGTATTGTTGTATTTGGGCAAGTCAGCCAGATATGTGTGTGAGTGCCCTCTGGCTGGTTGCATCTCCAGCATAAATCAGAACTGTTTGGGGTACATTCTACTTAATTTTGCCGGTGTGTAATGCCCTCCCGTCTCGTTACCAGCTTAAAGATCGCCTCGTTGTTCTCGATGCTCTGGATGTTTTGTGCATGGTGCTGAGGATTCTGTCCCAGGCTTCCTCTGATATTTCGGGTGGCAAGTTCCTTGTCCCATGCTTTACAAAATGCCCTGGGTGGTAAGGGCATGGCATTCAATAAGTACCTGTATGCTTTAGAGAGTGGTTTATTAATCATCTTTGAGCCTATCATGAATTGGCTCCCTGGGGTCAAAGGTCTGTTCCATCTCTGAGGCTTGTTAGCTTGTAGGAAATGAATAAATTTGGTTTATAATTCAATATGTCCTTGATGGGATCCCCATTTTTTTGAATTTCCGCTAATGTGATTATTCTATTATCTTTAAGAAAGTCTTTAAGTCTGGTCGGTTGATTCTCCCATGATGCCCATCTATCAAAAGATCCTTTTTCCAATCCTGGGTAAAATTGGGATTTAATGTGAGGGGTTGTAGGACATAGGGAGTGCTAGTAAGCTTATAGATTTCCTTATTTTTTATGCCATGCCCTTAAAGTCGCATATATCAAGGATGGTTGTTTTACTGTCCTTAGAGTAGGCCCTTCCTCTGACCATAGTGCATTTTCTAAGGGAAATGATAAAACTGTTGTTCCAGTATACACCATTCTTTTTCGTTTTTTCTAGTGTCCAAGCAAGAATTCGGACTAAGTGTGTGATATATAGTAAGATAAATATGGAAGACTTCGGCCCCTTTTCTTTGGGTAAGGTAAGTTGTGCATGTTTAAGTCTGGGTTTTTCCCGCCATATAAATCTTGAAATCATGATTTTATTGTAGTAAAGAATGATTTGTGGGAGATGGATTGGGAGAACTTGGAAAAGATACTGTATTTTAGGCATAATCATCATTTTTGTGGCTTGGATCCTGCCAAACCAGGAGAGAGTTGTAGTTTGTCCAATTTCCTATTGTTTTTTGCAAAGTGGAAATTAAAGGGAGTAGTTATCTGGTATAATTTGTCAAGGTCTGGTTGTAGTTTGACTCCTAGATATTTGATGTTTGTTTCTGCCACTTAAATGGAAAAAGCTGTTTTAAATGTGGAGGCTTCTGTTTTAGGAATGTTATGTTCAGTATCTCTGATTTCGAGTAATTAAACTTTAAAATTGGATAGGTCTCCAAAGGTTTTCATTAAAGCTATCACATTGGGTAAGGAGATAATAGCTTAGTGATAAAAGCAGAAGGTCGTCAGCGAAAGCTGCACATTTATATTCTTTTGAGGAGGTGATAATGCCAGAAATGTCCGGGTTATTTCTAATGTGGGCTAGGAGTGTTTCCATTACCAGGACAAATAGAGTTGGTGAAAGGGGGCAGCCTTGTCTTGTCCATTAAAAATTTGTACCTTGGGGGATAGGATGCCGTTTACTTTGATTCTGGCTGAGGGATTATCGTATAAACGCTAATATTCTTTGTCTACTTATTTGTCCTAGCCTATTCCTGCTAAGGTCCCATCTAGGAAGTCCCATGATACCCTATCAAAGGCCTTCTCTGCGTCTGTGGTGAGTATTAGGGAGGTGATGTGTCTTTTTTGGGCATATTTTATCAAGGAAATCACTTTACTTGTATTCTCTTTCCCTTCTCTCCAGGGATGAAGCCTGCCTGTCTGTATGTATCAGCTCTGGTAAGTATTCTTTATTCTATTTCCTATAATTTTGGCATATATTTTCAGGTCTATGTTAATTAACGAAATGGGTCTGTAGCTGGGGCATAGTTGGGGGTCCTTTCCTTGTTTAGGTATAATAAGTGATGTGGGCTTCTTGGCTTGTGGGTAAAGCCCGTTGGTTTTTTAAATAGAATTGAAATATGTAGAGGAGGGGTGATAGTGTAGATTTATATGCTTTGTAAAAGATAGCTGGATATCCGTCAGGTCCTGGGCTTTCCCAGGTGGGAGAGAGTCTATACATTTTTCTATTTCACTTATAGTAAAGGGTGCGTCTATTTTGTTGAGATTGCTCGGTGTCAGTCTTTTAAGATCTGCTTCTTTGATAATTTGTCTATTTTGTCTTTATTATCTGAAGGTGTTTTATTTGAGTTTAGATTATAAAGGGATTGATAATACTCTTGAAATGCAGTGGCTATCCCTTGGTGTCATGTAGTGTTTCATTCTCTGGTTTTTGATTGCAGTATTTGGGTTAATGTTGAACACGTTTTGAGGATTTGTGCAAAATGTTTATTGCATTTGTCCCCTAATCATAAATCTTTGCTTAGATCTCACATAGGATTTCGTATCTTTTCATTCAGTAAATTCCTCACTTGGAGTCTTGTGCTCTCTAAGGTGACTAATGGTTTTGCGCCAGAGTCTCTTTAGTGCTTGTTCTAAAGAAGTTATTTTTACTAAATCTAGTGTACTTAATACTGATTTTTTTTTCCTTTTTTTCAGAATTACTGCTGATCCTACAGATGGCCCTCAGGGACACATTTTCAGGGTTTTCCCATAGTCGCCGGAGAAGTATCAAGCTGAGGAATTGTTGATGCACCACTTTTTAAATACGTGCATTTTTTCCTGCACGTGACTTTTGATGGGAACGCACTTTTTTTTTTGATGCAACTGTACTTTTTCCTCACTCGCTAAATTTTCATGGCGAATTTTTGCTGCAGTTTTGTGAAAAAAATTGCCAATGGCCAGATGCAGAATTTTGCAGGAATCCATTCACTCATCATTAGGGAGCAGCCAGACCCTAACCACAATTTCCTAGCCGGTATTTCATTAGCACAATTGGTAACTTACCAGCCAGGGCCGGGGTCCGGTGTTACAGTTTAACCAACAATACATTTGTCAGTAAATTGTATTGTTATTCCTAGTTGTTTTGCTTCTGGTTCTGCCCCTGATCCACCCAAGTCCCACCTCCTCTCTTTCCCCCATCCTGTCCATAATGTTTTTAACAGTGCCTCCTCCACAATTCTCTGTCCTCTTTGGCCACAGGTGCATAGCCCCACCCCATTGCATCATAGCCCCACCCCATTGCATCATAGCCCCACCCCATTGCATAATAGCCCCACCCCTTTCTGTCCAATATCCACACCCTTTAGCCTCCTCGGCATGCGAATGGGAAAGTCTCACAATTTCACTTGCTTTTCAGTGCAAATCTGGCACCATTTGCTTGGTGTAAATTTCAAAAGTGGTGCGAAGGTTGTCACTAAACCCTGCTGCACTGCGTCAACCGAACTTTACTCAACTGTTGCTGGACTACAAATCCCAGAATAATGTAACATATAAAGAACAAATCATAGGTTGCTGGTATATAAAGGAAAGGAAATGACATGAACATGCACACCTCTGATGAAGCACCCAATGGCACGAAACATGTTAGGAGAGTGGAGTATGGGTACCATGAGGCACCTGTCTATCGTTTAGTATAGTATGATTGCTTTTTTTTTAATTGTTTGTATTAATTTTGAGCCAATAAATGGTTTGTTAATTTCACTCAATACTTTTTTGATTAACAATATTATGAAGGGTGAGGCATGCTGGGAGCTGAAGTCCAGTAACATCAGGGTTGAATTCTTAAAGCAATATTGCACAATAAAACTTTTCCCCAAATGCAAGAAATCCCCCAATGAGAATCCCAGCTGATGTGAGTAAATCCGGCTCCCTGTTCTCTGTTCCTGCAATTGGAGTTGGGAGCAATAAGCACAGTTTCCCAGCACTGAACAAGTCTGTCCCTTTATCCCCATGTCTGATTCCTGTGCCATATAATGACGGGAAAATGCCATCATTATCTCTATATGTAAGGTACCAGCAAGGGGCCTGACACAGTGCTGGGAATCAGCATTCTCATTGGTCACTTCTCTTGCATTTATAATGAGGTTTTTGGGCAGTAGAATTCTCATTGGTGAATTTTCTTGCCTCTATAATTATGTTTTTGCCAACTTCTCTAGAAAAACTAGGGGGCGCAGTGGGACAGTGTTATGATTGGGTTTACATCCCCTTTAATTTGAATCACCATAACCTAAGTCCACTAAGTAACACTCTAATCATTAAATAAATCAAATAGGATGGTTTCTCCACCAATAAGGATTCATTATACCTTAGTTGGGATCAAGTACAGGTACTGTTTTATTACAGAGATAAAGGAATCATTCAAATCATTGAGACATTTAATAAACCCAATAGGACTGTTCTACCCATAAAAGCTGATTAATTTTATAATATTGTTCTATACTCTACAGGCCAAAAGATGATAATTCATATATTCTCTCAAAATATAGAATTGTATTAATGTCTTAATTTATTCTATACATGCCAGCTTATGTGATGGAAGCTGGCGGAGAAAGGTCATAAGAGATCTTTCTATTAAGCTCTTTTATTTTCACATGCTTGTACTGCCGTTGTGTGCATTTTCGTATTATTTACAGGGCCACCAGCGTGGTGGCCCTGGGCAAAAATGTAATTGGTGGGCCCCCTACTGCCCAAGAAATTGTGATAGTAATAACCCTCTCGCTTAAGCATAGATGTGATGTTCTCACATTATGTTGAACGTCAGCCAGTGGAAGTTAGTGTGTGGTTCTGTGCGTTACTGTGAAGAAGGCCTTGTGGATACCTTGGAGGAAGAAAAGCTTGTCGCCGGGCTCATGGAACCAGACACAGCTCTGGGAGCAGTATAATTTTAGAATGACTCTGATTGACCATACAGACTGGTCGACTCAATAGTGTCTATCTTCACTTCATCTGCGGCATGGATACAATGTAGAAGATTACCTTATCTAGTTAGGGACTGTAAATGTAGGCGGTCTGATGCTTTTCTGCCAAAGTCATAATCTCCATTGCCTTTAATATCCTGTGGTGGTGGATGAGGTGCGAGAGCCAATCAGCACATGTACAGATTTCTTACACAGGACAGCCACTTTCGTCGGAGGTCCTTCTCCTTAGATAATATGGTGAAATAGTTTCACGTAGGGGCTTGACTGGAACGTCTTGTGCTGAAGGAATTTCGTTGCGCAAAGCAGGGACTGTTTAAGGCTAGCATAGTATTGTGCCTCCATGCATGCACTAGCCTAAGGTGGGCTTTATCGAGTGTCTCATATCTCTGGGCGTGAAAACGTAGTTTATTTTGTTTGTGGTAACCTACAGGTGACGAAGGTTTCTGCCAAGATGTTTGAGTGTTCTTATGGCTACCAGTATTCACATCCCTACCATATGACGGTCCCCAGTTTGAAATATGGTATCTGTGCTGGATGACTAATTCTGGATTTCTTCTTTGAGATTCCAACTTACTTGGCCACATCTACAGAAAGACGTTACCCTCTTAGGTTCCCTGAGCAAAATGGGGGGGCTGTCAATCTATTTATAGACCGTGCCTCGTAGTGCTCTGGTTGTGATCTTATGTAGTACTTCGCTGCATTCATATCCTTCGATAACGGGTGCTCACTCGAGTACGCTCTGAGGCGGAACCAGTTAGTACCGCCGGAACTGCCCTGATCTGATTGATCTGATGTTTCTTACATATACTAAGACGTCTTTCCAAAGACTATTCGGTTTACAATGGCATTAACAAACATATCTGTGTCTGTTTTCAATCACACAATGTTAGTTTGGCTGCATGCAGATTCGCACATAGAATGATGCTACTTTTACGTCGCACATATGCCTTCAGCATTCTCTCGCACACTTATATAAAGTCTTTATTGGTGTAAGAAAGCAACAATTGTGGGGTCAAGATTGTATATGTGTGCAATTTTATTATGTGCACGGAGTCTCTATACCCTGAGTTAAATTGTTTAATGCATTGTAAGATGTGCTCGGTTCTTAAATGAAGCTTCTTACTTGGATTAGTGAGGCGTGTGGTTATTGTCGCACGCGAAGGCGCCGACAGTGTAACAATAGGTTGTGTGGTTATTTAAGTCTTATCTTCCTCGCAATCTTAAGTCTTCTCCTCTCGATCACGTGGTGCTCTGACCTTGGCAGTTGTATTCGTGTCGCTCTCCTTTGACTGTGGGTTGTGGTCTCGCAATCTATTACCCACCTAAGAACATCGGAGGGCGGTCATCCTCTCTCGCCAACTCTTGTATTGTTGGGGGCAGCGCGGGTGGATATGGTCTGCCTCCTTGCATAGTCATGATTCTCATGGTACCGTGTAGTTTTATAGAAGTCCTCTATCGGCGGACATGTCACTCGAGAAATCCTGATTATGTTAGTCATATTAAACTTTAGTGGAGCACAGAGACAAAATCGGAGGTGGACCATTCTCAGCGACACACATCTTGCAATTAACTCCCATACTATCTCAGGAATAATTTGCCAGCTAGATCTGTAACATTATCTGAGAAAATGTATATTGGTTTATTTCATTTATTAAAGATCTGCTCAAATAATTCATTCGAAAACTGATACAACTTAGTTTATAGGCTACGAGATATGTTTTATTGTTGGAAGGAGTGTTTACTATTAGCAATATAGATAAGTGAGTGGCTAGCCATTCTATAAAATGCAGACTTTGGTTAACCCAAGGTGTGCTCAGCTCAAAAGGCTCGCCCTCATAGGCTGCTGCAAGCTCTATATATTTGTAGTTGTTCTCTCAAGTTGACACTGAATGGCTACAAAACCGATTAATGTAACATAATACTAGGAAGGTTTTGAGGGTTCTAATGCTAGCGGGTCTGTATTCTCGTGCAAACATCAGGGTTAGTTTATAATGTTCTAGCTGGACTAACAGCTACTCCGCATGCTCTTAACCTATTACATTTATATGTTAAAGGAGAATATAAAGTCTAAAATTTGCAAATCTCATTTATATGAAATCCGCGTGTATTTATTTTGGTATGTTTGATATTCTATAATATAGAGTGCAGACATTTATGAGGCTCATATAGAGTGCACAAGCGCGGCGGATTTGTGTGCATAGGAGGGACACCTCAGCATTATTCAAGCTTCCAGAAGTGAATGATTATATGCAGGTTTTAAGAAGTATTCAATACAAGGGAAAAGCGTGCCATCTTTACTGTGGTTACTTGTTACATTCCATTACTCTGTTGTAACTGATTTTTTGGCTTTGTGTTGACATGCTCTCGCTCTCGCTAAGTTTTGCTTCTTTGCGGATGCTGTTGGTTCGCGCGCGAGTTTGTCGAGGAACGTCTGATTACGCTTACTATTATCGCTACCAGGCAGTCGACTCGAGAGTTTGGTATACTCTTCTACAAGCGCAGCATGTTGAGTGTAGCTAGTCCAGAAATCTGTTTATATTGCTGACTCTGCTCGATTCCGATTTCTCTGCTTTCTGCCACTCAGCTATCATGTTATGTGTGGGCGCTCTCTGTTTGTGCATCGCTGTCCTGTTTAATGAAACATTTCCCAGCTCTCCATGTCGCCAGAGTGTGTGTGCACTTATATAAATACTCGCAGAAAATACTTTTGACACCAATGGGTTAAATTTAATTCTCCTAGTTGCATATAGGTGTCTATAATCCTCTCTGGTTTTTGCTTCTCCTGTCTCTTGATTCGCTGCAATTGGGCATTAGGGGTCTAAGGATGTCATGCATTCTCTCTTATAAAGCTCTAACAGTTTTTCTTATAGACATTGTTTAACATAGTCGTGTCCCATTTGGGGGTAGTGCCCAATGGATAGATAGTCACATTTGCATTCGATTTTAACATATTATAGGTGAACGGGATTAAAATAGTGCCCATCAATTATCATCTATATGTAATGCTATATCTCAGATAGATGGTAAGAATTTTTGTGGTGCTGGGATAGGTGGGATCTAAATGGATATGTGAATAAGGATGATACTTGCTCAAGATTTTGATGCCCACAATTATGGTGCCAGAGCACAGGTGCTAATGGGTACGGGTACATTAACTAGTGCTGCCCTATTATACACACTTTATTACAGGATATATTACACCCTTCTCAGTTGATAAATACTAGCTTTTCAGCTAAATATTAGCTTTAGGTTAGACATATCTTGTGTTACTTATTTTCGTTGTCAACTTTACATACTCAATGTGTGTTCTGAGCAGCGTGTCTGTCAATGTTGTACCTACTGGGCTAATAGAGTCAGTAAGACAACAGTGCTAATTGAAACTATTTAAATTATAAATATGTATTAACCATACGGATAAGTGTGAAAGCCGTGAAAATACAGCAGGGGCGCTATGCTTCTTAACTATACTTCCATTAGGGAGTGTGCGATTACGAGGACAGCGGGGATCAATAATTGCTTCCTTGAAAGGACAATGATGAACAAAACATAGATAGGTTTATTTAGAGGTTTCTATGTGTTGTGCATTTATGTGTCTTGCAATAAAAAGAAGCATTCAGAGTATAAATAAGTATGCTATAATTCGACAAGAAAAAGAAGTGCTTTTCCTTTGCTAGATCGCTGAGTGTTAAATCGATGTTGTGCTCGAGCACTTGCATTACTGCTATAGAAGGGACAGTGACCCTAGCAAACTCTAGTGTTCAGACCATTACTGCTTACATTAGAGAGAGCTCCTGCCATTTAAAAGTGGGTTGTTCTGTAGTGATTACTCTATGTCTAAATGACAGGCAATGATTCCCAAAACACCTCTGCCATTTAGCACTTTTATTCTTGTTACCACAAATGTATTTTGTAGCTGTAATATTGTGTGTTAGGGCGCACTATCTCAGTGCTCTATTTGTGCCTGAGTCTGAGGTCGTCTTTCGAGGACGCCAGGCGCTAACTAGGCTGTGAAGAATTGACTTGTCAGGACAGTGATCACACCTATGTTTCTCCCTTACTTCCCATTGCTATCGCGCCGCGACGAGTCCCAAGCCTGGACTATGGATTTCTACTATTGAGGCTATTCTGATACCTGTTACTGGGAGCTGTATCTTGCTCCCTTCCCATTTGTTCTGCTGATCGGCTGACTGGAGGGAAGAGGGGGGTGATAAGTTAGACTCCAACTTGACAGCGCAGCATAAGTGTGCCTGAGTCAGAGCTTTCAGCGCGCTACACATTAGTACTGCTTTCAGCTAACTATTGTTTCTCTACTCCATTTCACTGGTAGGAGTCCAAGCCGCGACTTGGATTTGCCCTTACCGTTTGATCTGAGCTGCTTTTTGTTGATACCTACTGAGTAGCTGCCATTTGTACTCGTTTGCGTCACCTCTCCATATGTTCGTGTTTGATGTAGTCGGCTCGCTCGCGGTATTACAATGCAGGATTAGTGGCTGGAGAAGAAGTCTAATTGATACCGTTTGGTAGACGTGGTCATCTCCTTAAGGTATATTGCCGCAGGAGCCTAGTTTAATCTCATAGATGCAATGATAGATGTTTGTGTGCTTTGGATAACCTTATTAGATGTGCTGCACCAGAGTAAATCTTAGCTGCATTTAGTAATATGTGTGTTAATGAAAGATTAATCTGCTCCTGGGCCAAACTAGTGACTATTTATAATAACTATATCCCCCTTAGGAAGAGTTCGATCTTAGTCAATTATCACTCAGTGTACTGGGGCTTCCTCATGCGGAGATCTGGCAAAAATAAAATAAAAACACTATAAACGCAAAAGTACATTCATGTGAAGCCTGCCACTAATCGATATAAGTTAACTTCTTGATCTCCTAATATAAGGTGCTTCTGATTGTGGCCTAATTGAAACTTGTACCCGGCACCAGTTGCCGCGTAACTTGTATAGTAGACAACTGTGTATAACAATGCATTTACGAATGAATATTGAGATACAATACAACAGTATAGACATGTTTTAACACATTATTTATAAATCCCTACAATTATAATAAACAGACTAAGAACAACCACCAACCAACAAGCTATCTACCAAAAAATTACTATAAAAAATGAAGCATGATTTTCGATTGGATATGAATTTATTATAATAGACGCTAAGTAAAATGCTGGTAAATTCTCGCCAATGTGTCTAATTGCTGCATCGTAACTAATTTGTGATTCTCATATGTTTGTTTAATTATAGGCACTTTTATATTTCAGAACTCCTACCTCGCTTTCGATTATTCTACTAGAAAACCTTTTCTAACACAATACAGTTGTTCCCTAGTGTTCTTATTGGAGTAGAATGATTCTAGTTTATATGCTCACAGGTGTTCACTATCCCTCCACTGTCCTTCACTCCCCCTTTTAGAGGTCGTATAACAGTTTGACAGGGCGTCTCCTATTATGGTGTTTTTTTTTGAAATTTTTATTGACCAGGGGCATTCCAAAATGAAGACTGTTCAAGACCATTGAAGCACAAACTAGGGTGGAGTGGCGAGACACACTCCGCACGGAATTAAATTATACACTACCCTCTCTAGCTTAAGTGAAGGTGATAGAGAGTACTCTAGAAACAGGCTGTGATTTATATCTTATCATCCCTTACATTCATGGTCAATCACTTCTTGGTTATAGATAACCTGAGTAGCTGGGAAATTGTGACCCATTACAGAAGCTAGCTCTCCGAATTCCCTTGATATTAGTCTGCGCACAGGGGTTCGCAGCACAATCTCATCTCCCTAGGTAACTTTTACAGGGTGGACTCAAATCTCAGCTTTTCTAGTCGGATTTCTGAGGCAGCACGCATTGCATTTCTGCACTAGAGATGTAGGGGTACCCCATCACGATGTGCCAGAATTAAATTGGACATAGGGTGGAAACTAGTGGCTCGCCACAATGCTCCTAAGTGCAACTCGTGTTCAACCTCTACTAACTAATGCGGCTATGATGGGGCTGGCCTCACTTACTCCTTGAGATTGATCCACAGCTCTTATAGACAAGGGCCTACTGTGGCGAGAGATATAAGAAGCTAGAAGAGAATATTGCTTTGGACATAATTATAGTTATCATTAGGTTTGAAGGGTTGAGGCCCCCAGCAAGCATAGTGGTTAACTCTACAACTTAGGAAGTTTTGGAGAACAAATTATATTGTGTTTTGATGGGTATCCATATGTGGTCACTTAGAGTGATCATGTTGCCCCTAGTTTGGGAAATCTTAGCGTCAAATTATTATCTTCTGTAGTCATTTAGATAGGTTCATAAGTGTTACTTCCTTCACCACTTTCTGGTTGGGCCAAGGATGGGTAGTAAAAGCAAACTAGTTCAGAGTGCTTTTATGCTGAATTTTGCTGTTAGTATTATGAAAGTAGTCAAACGTTGTTCTTTGAGAAGTGACAAGATAGACTTTCTCGAATTGGACTTCTAATATCATATCTCTCATCTGTCTAGTATATTTGCATTAAGTGGAGATCCCAAGATTTATTTGTATAAAGGACACGTCAAGATTGCTCGCAGCTCTTTATTCTGAGGACAAAATAAACGTTTCTGAATTTCTATTCATGGTGTGAGCGAACAGACTCTTCTATTGACAGATGGTTGTAAGAATCATTGCCTGTTGAACCAACCCGAAAAAGGATGGGACTCAAGATGCTCAAATGAAGTCAAGGCTATATCACACATAAACAGCAAATGTGTGGCCAGAGATACCAGCTTCTCCGAAAGCATAGGAGGGTAGAGTAACCCACGCGAAAGACGATATAGCGAACTATGGATGGGAATCATTCTCCCTAGACATTACTATGACATCCTTACTCCTAGAGCGAGTTGCCAAACTCAATACACAATAGGGTTGTGGCTGGCTTAATGCGTGCATCATTTATTTCTTTTGTTAAGGCTCCAGCTTGGTGGCTGGAAAGTAATAAAATAACCTCCGCCCCACCTACCCTATAACTGTCGACTTGGTGTTGCTATAATAGTGTAACCATTATAACGGGTATTTTGTCAACATCAAATATATTATTAAAAGGGGGGGTATGTACGGGAGGCAGCATTATTAAAAAAGGGAGGGGGGAAGAAAGGAGCCCCTTGAGCGACAAAAAGCCTAAGACAGCTTCTTGAGCTCCAACATTGAGTTTACCAAGACTTCACTTACCCTATTGCATCAAACTCTCACTGTACAACGCACAAACAGCGAAATCATAGGAATATTTCTCGTGTCAGGTTACGCCATTCTTCTTGGCTATAATACTGGCCACTGTGCATCTTTTCTTCTGGCACTTTGTTACACTGACAGTTGCAACAACCAATGTGCTAACAGGCTATGTGGTGTAAGCTGCAGAGACTCTTCGAGTTTCATTAACCAGCGGAGCCTATGTGCAACCTTTATATTAATTTGTGCGCAAACATGAGTCGAATAGAGCATAGGCTGTGTTGCAGGTGCTCTCAGGAGTCGGTAGAGCATCTGGGGCTGTTGCTTCTTCTGATTTGTAGGCGTTTGGTGTGGCTTTTATTTGTCTATTGTCCAAAGGGCTCTCTCATAATACTTAACTATATAGATGGATCTAAGGACATTTCTGCCTATTGAAGCATTTTTTAATGGGTTGTCTGTATGTTTAGTGCTCTAGCTTATTTGTGAGAGTTCTTTGTGACCACCCTCGCAGAACCCTTCGTTGGTAAGCGCCCAGGATGATTACCCTTACCTCTTAACGGACTGAGGGCAGAGGTGGGGCCCCGGCGTGCTTGGACTAAATCGCGACACAAAAGGCATGTTCTATGCTCTTCGCATGGTAAACAACCCTTCGGTTTACGCAGGTAATGGAAACAGGAAGACGCGACAGAAGAACTACAGAGCAGCACTAAATAATTGACTGATACACAACCAACCATGAAATGTGCTACATTGAAGATGTCTGGGATGAAAGTTGCCGCAGTAATGTTACTTTACGGGATCTCACGTTCTCGCCCTGGTGAGTCTCTCATAGTTGCTGGGGGGTATATGCCTCAGTTATAACACGGGGCGGCAGAATTAAGGTGGGAAGTTTTTCAGCTTTTCCTAAGTCACCAATTTCATACCAATACTTAATTGTTAGGTTATCTTTGTATTACGCTTTCAATTCTGATGTAATTATTTGTGCTTCCCAGTGATGTTTTTGTGCTTCTTCCAATTTTTTTTCATTCTTAACTGAGCCTTCTCACACGAGATTAGTATACCCAGGTGTTACCCTGTACCCCCAAGCCAAGCCAAATGCTACCTGGGTATCTAACTATAGTGATATAACTAAGTAGCAAATCCTCTGTCTATTTTATTTAATAATTTTCTCATTATATCATTAGGGAAAATATAACTTTTTTAGTAGTTATTATGATAGAACAGTGATTAGGTAATCCTTTATATAGTTGTATATAACTGCCAATGTTATAGTGCTAATCATTTTAAAGTGTGAAGGATAAGACTGCCCCTGAGAAATTGATTTTTCAACAATCATCACTATAGGTACGGAGGGTGGTCTTTTTACAAGACAAGCCATATGGACAAGCCTCGTAGAGCTAGCTTAGGCTCTATCTCCCATCTCAGACCAGTTCTGTCATGAGCGTGCTAGGAGTTTGCTGGCTCGTTATTGTACTTGCGCTCACGACTCAGCTATCCTAATAGAGTTCAGTTAGAGCGCATCGATCTTTACTGATCAGCGCTCTCTCTGCTTGTTGTGTAGATCTATATCTTGGTGGCCCTCCATTCTCAGCGTGAATGGTCGGTTGCTACTTATGAGGACTATAACTTAGTGTGATTCGTGTTAAACGCCTTTCCTATTTATGATATAAAAGATTACTAGACACAATGATAAGGTTCTATTATTTGGCTATAAAGAGATAGTCAAACTACTACTTTATAGTTGTTATGTGTTAACGATCATGAGGTTTACCTGGATTCTATAGTCGCGACTCTTACTTTAGGACAGGGGATGTTCCTGGTGCCTTCGCTATATGGTAATGTAATTTTCATTTCTGAGCCTAGAGTGAGTTTTGTGTTGATACTTTACAGACTCACTGTGGCTTGTGCAGTGCAGATTAATCATATATAGAGGCTCCTCGGTCTACTATAGGGGACAATTGCTGCTCTTGTTTATACTCGGCGGCCTATTCATTGGATTCCTACGTGGTGCAAGTGACTGTTCTACTGCTGATGACTACACATGTGCGCAGGGGCCAATGAAGAGGAAACCACACCTCCTGCTAAACACAATATTTTGTGATTCGTTAATGCAACGTATTAGTCCATATGGGATTAACCTATTGATCCAGATCCTCTAGATGACCAGTAGTGACGAGCGATTTTTGCCAGATAAGTTCCGGTGGGAAGGACGAACTTGAACTTGCATCTAACGATGAATAACTTCTTGTAGAAATGCTCTGTAGTGGATTTAGGCATTTTATTCTGAAAATAGATTATAAACATTATGAACTTCCCGTGCCACAGGCCTAATTTTGAGGGGATTTAAGGAGCCGTTAATTAAAGTAATGATTTATTTGTGGCGGCGCCACCTTCGTTAATTTGTTTAACCATCTTTTGATACTAAGATATTATAGACTCCTTGCAACAATGCCTCTCAGTTTTGTTTTCAGGCGATAGCTGTTTTGGATTGGGCCGTGGATGCTTAGGAACGTAGTAAATGCAACAATACAAGCCACATCAAGAGTATTTTAGTGCTTGCTATAGAGAGCTTGATTAAATAAGTGTAAGAAATCAAATAATTATGCCCTGTACTGCACTTGGTTCCTTGTAGATTTAGTGCGCCATGTATGTATAATAGATAGAGGTGTGTCAGAGGAAATTTAATGAGGTATGTTATATTTCATTAAAATAATATCTTTCCCAGAGATGATCCAGCATAGCCACTAGGCCTTGTATACAATATGTCAAAAATAATCCCCCAATGTGAGATTATAAATTCCTCCAGCTGATACCACACTCATGTGTGTGTGCCTAACATCCGCTCGCGTGCTCATGCTCTCTCTCTAGTTCCTGCTCATTGGAGTTGGAGCCAATAAGCACAGTTTCCTCGCAGCACTGATCAAGTCTGGTCCCTTTACTCCCCATGTCTGGTTTCCTTCTGTGCGACCATATTTATAGAAGGGAAAAAATAGCGATCAGTGATCTCTCCTTAAGTGTAAGCGGTACCCAGAAAGGGGGACCTGCACATTCAGTGCTCGGACATACAGAGATTTTCTCGATTGGTCAATATAATTCTTGTGCTTTCTATTGAATGAGGTTTGCTTTCGGCTCTTCGGTAGCGCATCTCTACTGATTCGCTTGGTGAATTTCCTTGCATCTCTAAATTTAAAAATTAGAAGGTGTGTGTTTTCAGCAACTTCGCTATAGCAAAATCTAGGGGCGCAGTGGGCAGGCGTTTTATATTGGTTGTTGCCTCTAAAGAGACTTATTCAAGCCCTCTGTTGCTAGTTACTACAGCTCTCTCAGACTCGTGGCTCCTCACACTCTCCATATCAATATATGTTACATTATGTCGTGGGGATGTGAACTCGAATGGCAGAGGTAGCAGACAGCTGAGTAAGTTTTGGTTGGAGCGAGGCACAGTGCAGCAGGATTTACAGTGCCCATTTAAATGTTACTTTCATTGATAAAATGAATCTATATTTTGGTTCCTTCAGTCTTGGAATTCACAGTCACAGCAAGCAGGCAGGCGCCATTTGTGGACAGTTAGCTAGCGAAAGCTTTGTTTTAACCTCGCCCAAAATATGGAGTTCGGAGACCTATTATGGACCTCGATAAAAGTACTCAATGCCTTCTGAACATAACCAATGTATGGTGGGGGGTGCGGTATGGAGAAAGGGCAGTGGACATCCTTGGAAAAAGTTGACAGCAACTGCTTGTCCACCGTCTATGCTTGAGAATTTGACAACAATTTTATGCAATTCTTTATAGGTATCGATGGTTATAACATGTATGGACAGCAATTGTGTCATTTTAACTCGCTCGAGTAGTGCAGGCTCCCTTTATTTTGGAATATGGCGTATGAATTTAGGAAACTGCTCCCTAGATGTTTCGCTTTAGGAAAACTGCAAGCCACGGGTTTCATTCCAGCCTAGCTTACAAGCGCCATAGTCGGCAGCCATCTACAAGCCGCGAATGTTTCGTATGCTTTACTTCGTGGAGCTATCAAAGACTTCACACTACAAAAAGCTGCACACAGGCCTGTTCCTTACAAGATGACCTGGTGTGCTCTGTGGTGTGATGCAATTAGTTGTGCCACTGCTCAATGGGGAGCTGCTGGAAACATCTTGTTGCTAGGTGTAGAATATAAAAAAGGAGTTAAAATTGGGCATTTGGCAACAGACAGGAATAATACGTGGATTTATATTTGAAAACAATGTCAATTTCAAAGTTTACTTGAAAGTAAAATAGATTTTGTGTATATCGGAGTCTAAGGACCTGGTCTTCTTTGGCGACCAAATGAGCCTCACATAGATACGTGTATATCGATAGTAGGAAAACCAAGTACTCTGAATTGTACCGCTGGTACAAAAGGCGCATTATTTGTTGGTAATGGATGAAATTCTTGCTGTTGTTTTCACAGTATTTGGACAAAGAACAGAGAAGTGTGACAATTTGAAGGTTTTTTTTACTATAATTTAAACTTTACCGGAAAAAAAATTATTTGTGTTGTGATTATTGCTTCTATCTCAGCCGTGGCATTATGGAGCCACATGACAGCCAATCATTGATATACATGCCATTGCTATTGTCCCCTTTCATTGGATCAGGGTCGGAGACTGGCCCACAGTGGATACCAGTGAAACTGCCGGTGGCTGGCGCACCATTTCTTTGTGAGTTATGCTCTGAGAGAGGACGACCTAAATGGTGTCTAAAAGTTCTTTGGCCTAATTCTGCCGATGGGTCATTCCATATATTTTTGTCTCTATGAAACAAAGAGACTATAATGATACAAGAATTAGTTAGGTTTTATATGTTAATTTACCATGATTATATAAAACTCTTATGGAGAAAATATAATAGCGCATTGATTGTAAGTGTATTGGTTGGGAAGTAGAAGTATTTGGAGAGTGGGCCTAGTGTGGGTTCTAAGGTTTATTACTATCGTGTTGGGGAGACACCGGCATCCCAGTCCGACAACTTGTTTGTGCTTTACCCATCAATAATAAGATCTAAGTCAGGGTCATGTCTGCTCTTTCACTTTCTTTCCCCTGACCCATGGAGTGGACCCATCAGGCCCCATAACCCTCAGTCCTCAGGATCCAGGTTTGAGGTGCAGGGGACAACTAATATGTGCCAGATGCTTAGACCAAAACCAACCAGGACCCTGCATTGCCATTTTAGGCTTGACATTGAATATGTTACTTTTGTCAATGAAGGCGCATTGTTCAACTTAAAGGACAACTAAAGTCTAAAAGAATTTTTACTTCAAGACCATGTTTAGCTAGTGTGTATAATGTTGTAATTTCTCTTGTACCAAGTCCCAATGTCTTGCCGATTGGCTCTATCAGGAAATAAAGCTCCCACGTGAAATGTGGTCTAAGGTCATTTCCAAGGAATGACAGAACAAGGAGATTTTTAAAATTGCTCACTCGAAAAGGAAGATGTATATCGATGCGGGCACCATGCCATTAGTAAAGCAGTACGCATGGTTTCATCAGCTTCTCACAAATTTGTGTGTCACTTACTTTGTTGACATAATTTTTATTACCTTTGAATACATCATTAAGTAATTACGTATTCAATTAAGCTTTTGTAATGTGTGGGGTTAACGACTATTATTTGTAAAATACAGAAGGCCGTATGTAAGAACAATAACTTTGATTTCGTGATTTAGGTTAGTTAAAGCAGTCACATCCGTGTAAGACGCAAGGTAGTGGATTGACCTCAAAGAGATATTAAAGAAGACTGTATAATTATTTATGCTTGAGATTTTCACTAGTTCCTCGAGTTGAGTAAACCTTAAAGACCGTTGAGAGGCCACTATTCCTGACGCATCAGACATGTTATTCTCTAGTATTGGGAGTCGATAAACAATTTTGACAGAAACAGTCAGGACTACATGTGACAGTTGCCGGCATCTGAGGCCAGATTATTATGTAGTAAAGGCTAGTGATCTGAGCCAATTCTATTTCGTGTTAGTGCTCTCATTATTGTTCAACTCAGGTCTTTAAGAAGCAACTAGAAAAATATCGAATCCCTTTTTCTGCAGCTGTGAAGCATGGACCTCCAATAGTATTCTCTACCACTCAAGGTCTTTGTAACTGGATGTTGTTGACACAAGCAAGACTGAAAAGGACCTTTTCCACCTTGGCTCCAAAGCCTCTAACATACATATCGGTTATGTGTGCTATTGATATTTCGCTCACGCTCGCAACAACCAGTATCTCCTGGCTAGGGGTAACTGATGTGCTTGATCCTGTTGATGTCTATTGGCACTTTTCTGCTGAGCGGCTTTACATTACTTCGCTAGAATTAAGCATTTGAGCAAATTGTGATGACAGATTTCTATGTGATGCTCCAAATTACTAGGAACAACTTTATATCATTGTGCTTCAATGTATTCCTGTGATCTTCTTGCTTCAGGATAATGCATTGAATATTAGGTAGCCTATCATACAACTTCTACCAATCAAGTATCTCTACCATAAGGTGAGATACACGCTCACTCGCTCTCTTTGCCAATGGCACCTAGTATTCTGAATTTCACGATTGCCCACTTTCGTAGCTCTCATCTTTTTGGATGTCTCATTCAGCTTGACAACGTATGCTCAGTCTGCTCTTGCTGATTGTCACTACGAGGACCTGCTTAGGATCGACACTCATCATATTTGCTCTCTATGCATATAGCGGTTGCCTAGTCTCTGCTCCGCGTGCTCATAACGCTAGTTTTATATCATGCCTTCTAGGCACCTAATCACAGGCGCCTGTCTGGCTGCTACACCTAAAATCTAAAGTCCCGCTTCTGGCACTTCGAGTTGGGGAATGGAGACTTTAGAGCTTTATCACTTGGTTCCCCTATCTTTTTGGTTGTGATGAGAGTTCTTCTTCACCTTGTTACAAAAGGATTGTGGAATGCTAGCGATTGAACAGAACTTAGAGAAACTTGAATTTCCGCACAATATTTTAAAACATAAAAAATGGGTGATTACTATCACTTATATACCCCCTCCCGCCCCAATTAAGAAAGTGAAAAAATAACCGCTAACGCCTATATCCGGCCTCCACATCCAGAGGTGTACGAACAAAACAAACACCTACACATACTTATATTTGCATTACGAAAAGCAAAGTCAATGACATTCCTGCCGACTGACCGGTAATGTAGATATAATAACACACACTACAACCAAAGTTTCAGTCACTTTACTTTTGTATATCAATACTGACATCAAGTCTATGTAGAAATAATATTGCTGTGCCAATTATATTAATTGTGGATCGATGATAACATATTATTTGGTATATCACATTTGCGATAAGCACTTTATGATTCCCTTTCATGTCCTATATACAGAGCGATTATGGCTTTATGTTGTGGGTGACTTTTACAAAAACCAATACTCATCAAGTGGTTTTATTACGAAGCAGTTGCCCTATGACCCAGGGGGTTGTGTGTTTTGCACTTACAACGGGAGAGGCCAAACTGTGCCAGTAGGTGTATTAGCAGAACAAACATGATAAGGTTACAGGGGAACCTCTGCACAAAACACTATGTTCCTTCCCAGGCATCATAGCTGGAGTGGGCATCAGTGCCAAAGTGACTTGACACTTTCAGTAGAGTTTGTTGCTGCTACACTATGTATAGAAGCTTTTTTGTTAGGAACTACAATGTGGTGTGTGTGTTGTGATTCATGATATTTATGTTTATTTGATAGTATGATGTGCTATAATATTCATTGTAAATTGGGCAAGCACTAGTTTATATGGTTACCCGACCCATGATGCACCTGTTGTCTCTGCATCCACTGGGGTCGTTTGGCCAGTGATGTTTCTATTTTATAGAATCCCTGTATGTACTCTATTAGAGGGTTGAAGAAAAAAATTATAGATGCAAAGCAGAATTGACCCAGATGAGATAGGATTCATCTGAGGTCTGGCATGGTGCCAAGGGAGGCTATGGCGGCATTGCTATGTGGTGCCGTTATTTAAAATGGATCCGTTCTCAGCCTGAAAAACTATACGCCTGTTGTACTGACATCAGTAGTAGCGAAAACTTTGGAAGGGGTAATAAGGGATAGGGGGTCGGTTCTTTGGCGTTTACTTGACTATAGTTTGACACCTATGTTCACATCATACTATTAAGTTTGTTGCCAGCTGATAGCGTTTTTAATCACGCGCTGACACACAGATGCTATTGAAATTTAGTGGCGTTAATCTGATATTGCGCCTTTCAGTGAGGACGGCTGAGCAGTAACCATTGACTGCTGGAAGTGGCAGTTTGATTGTATCTACTTGGATCTCAAATTTGTGCTTAGTGTGTTTTGATACTAGAGTACCTCACGAGTAGGTATTAAGTGAATCGGCAAATATGGAAATCTTGGGGCTCGCTAAACATTAATATTATTGTTAGTCAGAAGAGAAATGCTTGTGAAGGATGAGCTTTCTTTAGCCTTCATAGCATTAAGTACAAAGAGTGGTTGTAAATAGAGATTTAATTTTTATCTAAATATAGGACGCCAAGTGTGTTAGTGAAGTCATCGCCAGGAGGTAACGCTCTTGTCCGTGTGGCTGGCTCTCTCACTTATTATTCGATCTGGGGTGGAGTTGGCATAGCTATTAGAGATGAACAAGTGAGCTGTCTTGTCTATTATTTCTAGATCTAGATTACACTAAATGGTGCTCATAAACTGATAAGTTCCATGCAGGGATGCTGCCGCTTTGTCAGAGCGATTTGACAAAAATTAGAATAACTGGGGCGCAAACTGGAAATGAGGTTCAATGTTGATAAGTAGTCAGGTTATTGCACTTGCAGTTAGAAATAGTAGTGAATAAGACGCAATATCTATTATCTACGTGTCCAATATGTTCCGGTATGTGTGTTAGTGCGCGGCTGTGATTCCTTAATGGGAAGAAGGATTCGGGTAAGAGATTCTTGTTCGAAATTTACAATGTATGCATCTATTATTTCCAGGCCGGGTGTTGCATTACTTGTGGCTTTACTACAGCAAATGAAATAGAATTGCCCTTGTACATTGTAGTTAGAACATAAGAGACGGAGACATTGACTCAAGGGATTGAGAGGTTTACGATAATTTGCCCCTTATAGGTCGGCCTTTTGTCTAGGTGAGGCAGCTCAGGCCTCTTGAAGTATGCAGGCAGTTTTGGGCTCCAGTCCTTAAGAAGGATATTAATGAGCTGGAGAAAGTGCAGAAGACTGCAACTAACTAGCTTAAGGGGGAGTAGACAGTTTTAACGCATCTATGAGGTGAGGACTGTACGAGTGCCGTTGTGGGGTGGGTTGGGGCTCTCTGGAAAACAGAGCGCTTGCGGGACCGCGGAATGATACGTCGTGTACAAGTACATCTAGAGGGAGAGTATTATACTGGCCTCAGATTTTGGGGAAATTTCTGGCAGAGGGTGTTCTTTCATTTCCCATAAAAAACGAATCAGCGCACAGAGGTCACCCACGTGTTAGCTCTCAGAGGAATAGGAGCTTCAGTTTCGAACGGCAGTGTCTGTAGAGGCTGCTTCCTCACGGTGAGGGTCGCCGTAGAGGTATGGGGAATGCTTCTTAGTGATGGGGGACCCATTAAATCTTAGTTTGCGGTTATTGTAGCAGCATTTCTTCGTCCTAAATGCACTCTCTCTATACAGATGGCGAGCATGGATATGCAGTTCTGATCAATCAGAATTTTTTTATATCCACAGAGGCTATGTCATTGATTTACTAATATATTATTCTTACTAGTTTAGTATTTACTGGTTTGTAATTATCTATAGTTTACATTGTGTATCTAGTGCAACGTGTATAGAATATAGGCATTAGGTGGTTGAGAGATTAGTTTTTGCTGGTTTATTGGGATGGGTTGAACTTTTAATGTTCCATTGTACTTTCATATCCTCATATTTTGTTCTTATAGTACTAAAAAATTTGATACAAGTGATAACTTTATGAGTGATGACTTTCATTTAGGCTTTCCCAGTCATTCAATTATATGCAGCTATTTTGATCTTATCTTACAATCTATAGAGATATATGGGTGTATGGCATATTTTACTCCCTGTTCTTTTATTTTAATATGAGCACGTGAGGGAGTGATCAGACATGGGTTTGGATTGGGTATTATTAACAGGAAGGGGACATGACTTGTTCTCTAGTCCCCACCTAGAAAGATGCTACGTTGGAAAGACTCTGTGCTTATAGTTTATTCCCAACACAATCCAATTGCAGCGTATATCAGAATACTGGCGAGCCTGGATATAAACATTGATTAAACTGGTGGATTACTCATTTGGAGGAATTATTTATGAGGCATTTAATTTAAATATGCCACCTGGCGTTTTGACTGCTGTTCGTTGTGATATTACTATGTTCCATTGGGTTCTCAAAGGCCTTGGTCCTTTTTTCCCTTTAGATCATCGCTTATCTCGACAGCGACATAGAAACGAACTGAAGCATTGTGCAGGTAAAGACATTCTATCCTTATACAACATAGTGAAGAACTGATACAGTACTGGTGGGGTTTCATTTGACCAGGCTGCCGTTTATATTGAGTGAGAGCTCTAAAAACTTCGGGAAAGCAATTCCCTAGTAAGACAGAATTATATGTCTCCTCTCTCTCACCACCCACAACATAATACCATCATTATAAATAAATTATGATCCTCCTGAAGTACTAATAATGTAATTAATACTTTTGTTTGAATAGTACTTCATTTTATGTGTAGTTGAACTAGGGATACTGCTCATTAAGGCCTACACAAAATTCTTAAATCATACATAATATACAAAAGCAAGAAACCTAGTACTGCATCAAGTTTAACTGAACAGATAATGACTGATCACATGGCTAACATGATAATCATATACTAGTAAAAATAAACATTAAGATAGTTGAACTAAATAAGAACTAAGGACAGTGAAAGCGAACAATAAATTCTAAGAATATTTTAAAGAGCCTACAAAAATCAGAGCATGACAACTGAATGACAAAAATATAATAATCGCGCATAGTAGAGATCTAACAGAGCCAAAGACCATTAGAAGAATATACTAATAAGCAAATATGAGTACTACAAAGGAACTTATATATGAGTGTCAACATGCCATTGTGCTTCAGATGCGAGGGAAATTAACATAAAACTCTACGAATGCACACATTAAAAATAATAATAAATGTGCTCATCAAGATGATTAACAGAATGATTTATCATGACCATCAGCTAAGGAATCGAATAATTACTTAGAGGGTGTAAGAGAGGTTATGATATGATTATATGGGTTTGTGCATCTACATACAACTGGTGTAATTATAAGTGTAGAACATAACAAATAATACATTGGAAAGTCATAACACTGATACCATAAAAATTCATGTTATGATAAATATAATGTACATGCCATCCCGATGCGGGCCCACCATGAAGAGGTTTATATGTTGCGCTCGCAATCGTTTTTTTTTTGAAATTAAAATGAACATATTCAATAATTCCTGCTGTATAATAGTGAACATAAAATAGATCTCAGCGCAAATATATTAAGGAATAGGGTTAGCATAAATCTATAGTCTCTCACCAGTTATTTGACCAACCAGTACTAACGTTAAAGAATAAAATACCAAGGCAAAAGGCCGGGATGCAAGAATTCAAAGTATAATTGTAAACTGGATTATTTACCGCATTATAAGATCATCAACACTGTCATAAGGTCTACGCTCCGCAGCACTACTCCTTACATACACTCGTCCAACACAATTCCTTATACAAAAAGCACAAAAGGTACCTTAGTTCGACAATAACACACCAGCGAAGTTTATCTATATATAATATACCAAGTCAACCATGCTCACCAGATCTGTCCCACCTACAAGTAGTCGGAAGTGAATTCTAGGTACACAACGGCCGACACACGAGAACCTTATGACATAAGTGGTGTAAGCTATCAAAGCTATTTGTCCTTCTTCTTCTCCTCGACCCAACCTCTTTATTCTCCCAGTCTAACTTTTATTCACATGCAAGGATCTATTTTTTCCATCTATTTCTACTATCCATTGCAGCGTTTCAGATAATAGGGAAATAGTGACCATGTAGATGGCAGAGAAAGGTAGCGCCATCAAATAGATACTAGCCGAGCAGGAGGGCTATAGGGACTTCCATCCCATGTTGCCCTCTGCTGGGTGGTCCCACTGGGATGATTTTCCTGGATTATCCTGATGGCGCCAGTCCGACACTGCACCCACCTATATCACTAGGATCACAGCTCTGTGGTGCGAGTCTCATCCCTCCCCTAACATTAGCGCTGTCTACACCCACCTCCATAGTCACCCACTTTGCCGTTCAGGCGCTCACTGATGCTACACCCACGGCCCTCCAGACTGAGCAAGACTCTTTCTAAAAAAAAAAAAGGAACGGCAACCATCGAGGATGCGGGGGAATAATGCAGGCCTCGATGCGAGATCTTGTCCCTCATAAGGATATCGGCTTTCTCTCCATAGCTCTTACATTCATTAATCTCAAATAGTCTTATAAATTCTCAAAATATCACGCAATTTAAAGCCTCACAATCCAGAGAAACATCATATAAGATCAGGATTTAAGTCAGACCAAACGAGCAATCAGCACAGAGGACTGCAATTGGTCGACATTGTAAGTTCAATACGAGTACCACTTCTTGTAGAGATATTTCAATTGAAATAGACACCCTGCAGGGTTAACAGCTGCCTTTTAAGAGTAGTTTGATATCATTGTAAAATTAAAAATTAGATATAGAAATTAGCCTAGAGAACTGCAGCACAGCAGCCATAATAGAAGGGACAGCCATCTATATGCAGGGCACAATCCACATCTAATATAATAGAGACACATGGAAAAAGGAATGACGCTGCAGCCAATGATGGAAGCATGAACGTCTGGCTCAGTATATTAATTATAGATATGTTATGAAATAACTACATAGCGACACACAAATGCAGAGAATGTGTGTGTGATGTGCTAGGAGGGTAGATCATTAACTTATTTATAGAGAAAACAATTCAAAACAAGTGGATTATCGCACAAGACTCAATATAATGGACCTTCATAGATTCAAAACTTGCTGCTTATTAGCGATAAGTGAACGTATATTGATTGAAATGGACAGTGTTTATATTAGGAAGTGATTAGACTTTTATATCAGTTTTTGGGGGAACTGAGTATTCATTATTGTTGATTATTAGTGTAGCCCCACGTTTAGATAGTTTCATTCGATACTCTAGAACCTTATAGACTTATTTATTCCCTTCTATTTGCCAGCTGATTTATAGAAAAATAACAGGAACACCTTAGGGTTCACCTCTAGTGCCTTGTTGTAAAATAGGCACGAATCCACCTAAGGGGTACAAATTTAACACGGGAATCCCTAAAATGTTAGGTCTGAATTCTGTGTGCCTATAGAGAATATCTTGCCTTATTGTTCCACAACCTTCTTTATGTTTAGTCGATGAAAATATCTAGTTCTTGGAATTTGCTAGTCAGTTTATTAACTATAATGATATTTTTGTGAAAAGTTTTGTTTTAAATTATAAAATCATTCTGTGTAAACATATTACACCTATGGTTGGTTATTTTGGTCATGATTTTTTTTTTTGATACATTGTGAGGACCAGAATGTTTCGTTAGTTAATTTAATCATATAACCAGAACTTGAGACTGCTAATATAATTATAATCCTTTTGTGCGTAAAATTATTTCACAGAAATTATTTGTGGGTTTTGGTATATGATACCAAGTTATATACAATGATGGATATCATGGGAGTCACTACACTCATCTTACATATTCCTTTATCGGACTTTGGGAAATATACCAGCTTGCGTATTTTTGTTATAGTGACAACCACAATGGATACATATTTTTTTTGCTGCTGGCAAAGGTTTACGGCATACAGGAAAACCCGTGCAACTGGCTTCAAAACACTTTTAAGAGAAGTATTGGTCTGTTTGTGCACTAAAGGGAATAATGTTCTGTACCTGAGCCAGTGGGGGGTAAGTGTTAAAGGGTGTCGTATAATAGCAAGTCATAGATATACTGTCATTTTATCTTACACTACAAGTGTGATGCAACCTTAGAATGGGAAAGTTTATTGTGACCATTTGATGAGTGATTCTTGTCTTATTTTAAATAGCAAGCCAACTAAACTCTGCTTCTAGTTTCCACCCTTTGTAACTTATATTGCTAACACAGCTCAGTATTTCGGAATCATTACAACGGTGGAAAGAAAAGTCACAACAATAACGGATTTAGCTAAAGTCTAACCCAAGCTCAAAGTAGCCAGAGCGGGACTTTTTTTTTAGGGAAGACAGCCAGACAGGACTGTGATTGGTTGGCATTGTATGCATGTTTTTACATAGTGACAGGCAGAGACTAGGCAAGCATAGGAATGAAGAATATTGTGAGTCGATCCCAAGCTCAGGTCAGTGACATCCAAGCCAAAGAGGCAGACTGAGCATGTGCAGTAGTTTGGGTCGAAACAATGGTCAAATGGATGGTGAAGTGAAACTTTAGCCGTGTGTGGGCAGAGGTCGTTCAGGGGCAAGGGACTGATCTCATACTCTCTATAGAGCTTTTTTGTGAAGCTCATTGAGGCTTAGTGTAGTAGCAAGTCTGGGCTCTAAAACACATAGCTAAATTAGTTCTAAGCAGTATTCATCCTATTTTATCGTTATCACCTCTATCTCAATAATAATGATGAAATAGGACACTTGAGCATTTCATTCACCACTAATAAGGAATTTTTACAAGGCATTATACCCTACCTAGTCGCGGGAATCGCGCATATTCTTAGTGTGTTATTACCGAGGAGAAAAAGGAATGATTGAAAATGCATCTAGAATCATATAGACAACAATTTAATAAGCTCCTATAGGACTGTTCTGCACCAATAAGATTAATTTATAGTTATATTATTACTTGTACAGATGATGAGGGGAATCATTTTGAACATGTAGAACTAAACCCTATAGGACTGTGTTCTGGCCACCAATAAGGAGGTGAATCTAATACTCTGTTATATTGGCTTTCTATGTACAGATACGTAGTTTATACTATTATCAGGAGCAAAAGGAGAATTCATAATTAACCAAGTTAAATTCATACGGCCTATAGGACTGTGTACTAGCCAACCGAATCTAAGGATTAATTATATTTTTTATTATTACAGGGGTAGCTAAGGAATCTTCTTTTTATTTATGTATTTTAATTCTTAAGAGATAGTTTGCTTTATATCGAGTCGTTATAATAATATATAATCAACTGTCTTTATATATATTACGGCTCAAGTGTGATTAGCAGATCCGGGCACTCACAGGAGCCTAGATAGAAACTTCAATCTGCCGATAGTTATAGTGTGAGGACCGACTAAATTTCTCATGCTACTTTCAGTATCACATTTGTTACGGACAACTTGTGAGACCATGAAATCATATCAGCTATTTCATCTAATATTTGGTTTGTTGCAGAGGAGCCTTACTAGTAGTTCAGCGAGGAATAAGGGAAGGTTCGAGCACTTAGGAATTCATAGTTGCCAAAATATAATGTGTTACGTGACGCTCGGTTACGGGTACTTAGGGACTTTAGGCATAATATGATACAAAATGTTGACATCCTAGCTGTGTAGGTTCCTTGTTAAGTGCCAGACTTCACCAATGGTGCACATGGTGGAGAGGGAGGAATCGCAGGAGGCAGAAGGAAAGCTTGCTTGTTATGTAATTCAGAGATTTGGAGCAGCGAGCTTGGCGGGCTATACGTCCAGGGGTGTATCTTGATCCCTAGTGTACGGGTGCCGTTAGTCATGTGGTAAAATCGTATAATGCATTCGCTATGGCCTGGCCAAGACGTGTTCTGGGTGTGGGCATAACAGGATACTTTATGTGAATAGACCAGGGTTGTTCAAATTGGGTTAAAAAATCTATAATCCATGTCGAAAAGCTTGTGGCAAAACTGGTCACAATATTTAATAGCTCTGTATTGGAAAATTCAATAACCACATATTGCGTACAGGGCACTTCTGCTCATAGACTTATATCGAGCCTTAACTCACATGCCATACCTAATGCTCATTGTGCACGCTGCTATCACACAATAAACTATCCAATATTTGTTTGCAGGGAACAGTGTAGCGTAACCTTAGTTCTATGTTTTTTACCAGTGGTACTATATCATTACAATAAATGTAAATACCCTAATGATATAGTACCCTGAGTAAACTCTGAGTAACTTCCATCGGGGAATAAATCCCCTTACTTCTCGATAAGACTACGGAAAACTACTGTTGCGACGGCAGAATCTCAAATGATTTAATGTTTCGGTGCCCCAGTATTTTTTGAAGGATCTCTTAGCAGACGTTTATACTTAAACTATAACACTAAACTATTATGAATTAAACTGCACCGCCCAAGAGGTAGAAGCCTAAATTAAAGTAATGAATTTATGCTTTAGAAAGGCTTCGCTCCAGGAGGGGGGCGCCCACGCCCATATACATTGTTACTCTCATGTAAGGACTCTATACTACCACTCCTTCACCCTGTAATTCCAGATGAGAACTTGTACGCAAACTTTCGCTGTTCTTTACTGCTCGACATAGGAATTTACCGTAGAGGCTCCGCGAATTTCTTCCGACCTACGTGAAGTGGCAGGATAGCTCTCGATATAAGGAAGCCAAGTTTTGAAACCACTCCCCTTGTGAAATATCCAGTACCATCCACTTGAAGAAACCACACACCATTGTATACTCTAACATTGTACACAGGATACCCATATTAATGGTTGTAGTACAGCCCGAGAAACAACCTGGCCTATACTCTGTGCTCTGCCCTACCTGCCTGTGTGTGCACGGTACATCTGCTATTTACGTTTCCCTAGCCGTGGCCTGGTGCCATCACTCTGCCTTCCACTACCTGCTGTGCTTTTATTCACATCAAGTATTTATCTATCTAGCCTTACAATTGCCACTATCCATGAGACCTGTGCTCCAGTAGTAGTGCCATACTCTGCCTCTCTCACCTATAATCTCTCGATGACATGTGTGTGCTTCAGGTCACCCTACTCTGCCTCCCTACCCTGCTCTAGTCAGTGCTTTATACTTTCCTGTGTGGGCATTGCTGTTCTCATTCTTGAACATTGGGTTTGTGTTCATTATCTCTCTTAGGCCTTGCTGCTCATGTGAATGTCTTATACTCTGATTCCTTCCCCTCCTGCCTCCTGTGCACGTGTGTTGCACAGTACCTCTGAGACACCTCCCTCCAATGCACTGGATCGCTTGCTCATATATATACTTATTCTGTCTCTCTCGATACCCTTGTCATCCTCGGTTCTATGTTTCGCTCATAGATAACTGCAGATATCACTGAGTCGTGTGGCTCATTCTTTAGGCTTGTAGTTTGTGTGCGCAGCTCGAAACAGGTTACGGTCGCTGTCTGCAGGGCATTAGTTCTTCTGGTGCTAGGCACTTGAGCTTTCCTCGTATGCCATGACATACTTGAGCCCTCAGGTACACTTTATAACCTCTGGCGTTCTCGCGTGGTGCGCATACTATATCACGTGATAGGGGCTGTGCCTTCTCTGGCTGGTTTTTGTGCCAAACTTGGCCTGTGGGGTGCACCCATGTTTAGCTAAATGCCTGCCGCTAACTTGCTGCCTGTGATAGGTTGGCTCGCATGACATGTCTCAATTCTTCTTTCCTTCCAGCTAGCCTAGTCTGGTGTGTGCGAAGGGTACTTCCATGATTAAATAAGTGGACCACAAACTCATGTCCGCGCGAACAAACATAGTTACAGTGGACACATGCTGGTCTTAGTGCTACCTTAGAAGTTGGCACATATGTATCAGCATTGCATTTTAACGTCATAATGTATATTATAATAATAAAACTTGTATTCTCATAAATTGGTGAAGCAGTGTACCAAAAAAATTGCTTAAAAATAGATCTTCAACATTTACATCTCCATAGGGTATATATGTGGGTATAGTGGATAATGTCTTTAGCCAGGTGGGTTATATTCTGTGTCTTCGTGGCTGAACCTCATGATCCGTCTATTTGAATGCCTATGGCGCAGATATTTCGCTAGGTGAGACATCAAGTGAGTGAGTGGACAAACAGTGACTCTCAGCCCAAGCCTGCAGGTGTGAAACTGCAGGGGTACAATGGCAGAGGGGATTAAAGGTGTGAACAAACACAGGGACGTCAGGACGGTTTCTCAAATATAAAATGCATAGTTGCGGTGAGCGAGGTGCTGGTGGGTCTCAGAAACATGAAGTTTATAGCGGATCGAGAAGAGATCCAGAGGACGCAAGGAGGGAGGTTGGAGGGTCATTCATACAGGTTATAATCCCTTTTAGTATGCTTGATACCATTTAATGGCTTATCCACTAATGTGGTAATAGCTCATACTCATCTAGAGTCAGCCAGACAGGTGGTGTTTGAGTAGGCGCGACATCTCGCCAGGGGGTAACACTGTTTGGGCTCGTCGCTGTTGACCGTCTAGGGCAGCCATAGATATGGAGGCAAGCACACCCTTATAATCATTACACTAATAAATGATTTGAGCTCATAGGCTCACGATTTGGTGCGTGGCCAGTTTTGTTCCTCGGAGATCTCGCTACTGTTTATGTGAGGGTGAGAGCTGCGCAATTAGGTGAATTACCTGGCGAGCTCAATAATCTATTACATAAAAACAACAGCACCAAAGCCTCATGTGGCCTCCTCACTGCACTTTGACCATGCATGTGCCACCTAAATACCATACTCCTAAACAAGTGGAAATAACCTCGACGCTGATGATGTGTTGCTTGTGTGTAAATCTCGTGGCTCGCGTGTTCCATTTTACGTTTCCGTCTAACTTGTGCAGTGTAGGAGGTATATGAGCACTCACGCACAGTTCCACTATGCGACGTGACAAGAATCTCATATTCTTGTTTTCTGCACATTTTGAATCCCAAAGGTGGGTTGTCTGCATTCCCTGGTGCCATTGATGTTCATTATACTGATCTAGTGTAAAATCGCAACTATAAATTATTTCATTGAGCTATTAGTAGTCAATTTGTAATTTAAGCTCAGACTAAAGTTCGTATGTGATATGAGCTGATAGCATGAATATCCACGTTAGTTCTCGAGAATAGTCTATATACTCCATAACTGTGACGGAGTTACATGGCCTTGTGTTCAATGTCATTTGGCTTGTGTATATATTTTTTTCGGCGGGGTTCGTTTCGGGTCCGATAGGGAGAACTGGGAGCTGGGAAGACGGTATAAGACATCTCTCTATTCGGATTGGTCGTGTACAAACGAGACACAGTAGCTGGCAATCGTGGGAGTGGTGCGGTCAGCCGTGGTAGCATAATATAACCTCAAGTGTATAGTAAGTGGCCTCTTAGTTATACACATTTGTACTGTAAGCGAGGATATCAATACATACACATATAGCTCTTTAGGTTCTATCGAGCTCACTCACTAGGTATTAGGACCATCGTGAAAAGGTTTGTGTATGGCAGGTTATTGTCAACAGAATCTCCAGTAGATATATTGTGATATCGGCCATCCCCAAAATCATCACGATTGCAAGGGATATTATATAATATGCAAGTTTACTCTGAAATCTTACATTTACACGGAAGCTATGCTAGCCAAGAGGCAAGGTGAGCTAGACTTGGTACGAGCGCTATCCATAGACAGTGTGTTCCTGCTATATATAATACTGATGAGCATAGAAACTTTCGCGTATACTGTGTATGAGCTAGGTGGTCAGGCAGCTCTATTGTGACATCCATGCCAAATACTCAGTCTAGGTTCTGGGATTGAAGGAAATACGATATATAGTGTATCTCGCTCTTGAAATATGCAGAAAGACACGCTAGAATTAGGAGACCAGAGTAAAATATCATCAGAATTCCTTGTCGATACCAGCAAATATAATAAAGGAAAAAGTGATATATTCACTAGGAATTTGCAAATAAGAATAGTGTATTTAGATAAGCACAGCCATATTACAAAACAGCATAATTCATGCTCAAGTATTGTGTCACATCGTTAAAGTAAAACAGGTACAAGAATAGGCAGGAATATGGACTAGCAAAATGTGGTATTAGTCTGTTGCGCTCAGTCGTGTTACCTTGAGACTTAAGCACTGTTGGTACTCCGAGCCCCCTGACAGCCACTTCTAAAGTCCTCTTATTAGAGATACATAAAGTCTCTACGTGCATATGCGCTCTCCCATGACAACGCAGTGCGACATACGTTAGACCTCAGCAACGTACTCCCATCTTTTGCTCCAACTCACAATAGCAGCCTAAGATTTCACTCAGGGTTCCAATACAACTATTTCCTTTTGTTAGTAATCGATAATTGTATTAGAGGATCATCAATACAAACAAGTCGTGTTAGTGAGCTTCAGCTCCTTTAGATGTATGAAGATTGAATATATAAGTACTCCCAAATGTTTTTTTATACATATTGTGCATCCCCCAATATATCACGCCTCAGAGATTAAGTTTAGAGGTCTCTTTGATTCCTCATTAAACGAGAATCTCTGAATTTTACGGGACTACTCACATTACTACTCATATTTTTTCTTTCTCTGCTTAAGACATTATATCTCCCATCAATCTGGATCAATGAAACTAAAGCGTTTTAAACGGGGCAGGGCAGGAGTCTGAAGCCAGAACATGAGCTGCCCTTTCCACTACTATCAAAAGACCTAAGCATACTGGGTTATTTGTTTAATAAGTGTAAGAGTCTTAAATTCTATCTGTAGCTTTGATTTTAGTGCAGGCCTGGGAACGGAACATAGTGTTAGTGCAGAGGTTCCTGTACATCATATGTGATTCTGCCTATATACACCTTACGTGCATAGCCAAGCTATAGTTTAGTGTTTGCTCCTGCTATAGAATATAGTCTCAGTTAGTAGCTCACTGATGTGGCTCAATGGATATTGGCAGCCCTCCATGCAGCACATGTATCTGGAGAGTTGTGGAATCTCCAGGGCCTCAACGTGCCCCCTGTTTTACAGGTTGACTTGGTAGCTTAGCTAATTTAGTTAGGGTTAATAAGGTCAGTGGAGCTAACATCCTCTATAGCTAATTCCATTTATGCTGGATATTTTAGAGCAACACTAGTAGAAATTGACAACACCATCAGAGCATTGAGGAATGCCCATGATAGCACATCAGGAGAAGGCCATAGCATATACACCATATATAGTCCTTCAGTGGTAGTGAAGGAACACTGCTGTTTAGTGCTTTAGTTGAAATAGATAAGAATTGCACATGTTTTTGATTAGAATAACCACGCATCTACGAAAATTACTTTCTAAACTCCACTGTTTTGAGCTGGAGATGGAGATCAGATATTCGATAACTATTTGCCGGAAGTCTAATCTGTAAAACAAGTTGTATTTCTAACTAGTAACTAGTGTATGGAAACCTTGAGTATTTAGGGAAGAGGTAGTATTCATGTAGCCATGTGAAGGCATCAGTAGATTTAATAGTAATTGTATAATTTACCTTGGGCACCTTTACCGTGTGAGCTTAATATATAGTACATGCCTACTCGTGGGTTACTTCTCCATGATTTTGTACTGACTTGTCACATCTCTCATGGTTCAATTGGATAACAAGGGGTCCCATTTGTAGCCAGTATCAATCTCTATAGTGGAGATATATACTACTCACAAAATTAACGTTAGATATGGCTTCTATATTCTCTATTAATGAATTGTCCACTGGGTAGACCAGGTCCATGATGTCCCAGCGACTGCAGTTTCAGAATTCCCAGCACTCATTATCAGCCTGACAATTTTGTGTCGTTGCTCATGTCCTGCAGGAGATCTCAATCTATTACATTCTTGGATATTTATATAATACGAAGTTTTCTAAGTTATCACTCAAGCAATTTTCCCAATGTATCTTTTTATAGGCACAGGAAATCAGAATGGGGTTAATTACCGCGAGAACAAAAACGAACTATAGTTACCAAGATACGCTGGGTATTTATGCTCTGCTTATTGTTTTACAAACAACATGCACCCTTGGCTTCAGACGTGTTTGTTCTTTGTCAAGAAGCTGGTTTTATTCACGTGAAAGAGTTAATGAAAGCTGTGATTGCCGAGGATGCAACGCGCGTTTTACTCACATCAGCTGGTTTGAACGCATTACTCATTAGGCTTCGAGTCAAATGTGTGAGCTGTTTAGAACGTTTGCCATATTCTTAATAACAGCCCATCGGCTCTGAGAAGGAGATAGGTGGGTTTTTTAATGTGTATAATTATAACAAATGACTATGCTCAAGATAAGATCTATCTCTCAACCTCCTACCCTCATACTCACTAGTCATTGAGGAAGTCCCGCTCCATTGTGCAAAAGCATGTTAAAACAAAGTGCAAGGTTTTCAGGCTGACCTATATGATGCATTACTCTCCTTATTACTTCACTCAGCTATCTCTCTATGGCATAGGTAATGTATATATCTTGTCGTTAAGACTGTTTGTCTGACGTTTTCTCTATCTATTATCTCGATTCTCACTCTCTAAAGTGCTTAGACACGAGCACTCTCAACATTGCAGCCCAGGTGAATGTCTTAAAGAAAATCTGGTCATGTTGCTGAGAACAGTACCGCAGCCACAGAAGTTACCAACTGTCTTGAATCTCTTAGTAAATAGGAATCTTAAGAGGAATCTATATCTAGTTTACCGCTCCCAAGATAGGGGCATCTCCTATTCTGTGAAGTACAACTTTAAGCACCCTTCGATATTCCTGAGTTAATATTATCAAATAAAGAGTGCTTTGTTGCGCATTTATTTCTCACGTGTGAGATGTCATGTTGTGAACTTCGCTTAATGTGAAAATTGTATGATTACATTAGCTTTTTTACATATATTTTGTGTGTGGTGGGTTATCTGTTACTTTTTTAGTAAAAGGGTGTGAATTCTTATCAATCTTCTTTTTCTAAAACCTTGCATTAGATTAATGTATGTCGCCTCTCCTGACTTTCGTCTCTTGAATGTATATATTCTACGAATGCTGCACAGCAGAAGCGGACGATTAAGCTAAGGAGAAAGATGATTGTAATTATTACAATGTCAAATGTGATCTATGATTACAGTCGTTCAAGTACGGATGTGAAATATCATCGGTATAGATGGGTCTTCATTGAGCCTATACTAGGATCATGAGCCGGACTTGGCACGAGAGATAGTACTCAATAGAGAATTCTAGTTTATTGGCAAGGACAATTGATGCATAGTATGTAAAGATGTACTCGCTTCCTAAGTGTTGACATTTACTGTGTAGACAATTTAATTGAGATCTACAGAAGAATATATATATGAGCAAGTGTGAAGGGCTCTAATTCATGAGCATCTGCTATTCGCCTTTGTTCGTTACTTGGGATGCGATGTAGTGTGCACATCGTTCCTCAGTTAAAGTGTTCCACCTCTGCATCTTATCGTACACCAATATCAATATACACTGTAATATTAAAATTGGCAAGAGGACTGGATTAAAGGTTCTGGATATGCTCGAGGTGTGCACTTTCCCTATTGCACTGCTCTACAATTGAACACCGCTAAAAAATAAAAATTACACCGTGCTGCCTAGATATATTTCAAACTTTGATATATTCAATTGATACCACACTAGTATTTTTGGTATAGATAGTGGTTTAATCATTATGGGTGCTCGTAGGCGCCGTGCTCTCATGAAGTGCACGATTGTTAGCACTGCGTACGTTCAGTTACGGTGAGCTTCTCAAGCTCTTTGCTCGCGATCCATACGTGGACGCACACTGCTTTCAGATGTCTGGCTTTAGCTGTATTGATCTTCCCCTTTGATCTGTCCTCACTATCGTTATACTGTTGGTTAGGCCCAATTCTCTCCACACCAAAACCATATGTCAGCTCTAGTAGTACTCTAGGCTCGAGATGAACATTTGTGAACGCTATTTAGTTTTGTAGCTATATTTGGAAGTGGCTGTATTCTTAGGTCCTACGTTGCGGATGTTGTAGTTTGTGGTCGTAACTGCCTACCTTCCGCATATTTGTGTTAGTGTTGGGTGTGCACCTACTCGAAGTCGGACTGAGTGGCGATCAGGATTTATGATACAAGTGTGTTCGAGAGTGAGGGAAGTAACTCATAACTCCACTGGGACTCGAGCCTGGATCGGAGCAGAAGATTCTCAATAATTAAGTAAGTGTATTTTTTGTAGCCGCATGTCACAACTGATCTGTTATTTGTGCACTCCCATGCGCCGCAATGTGCAGAATATGGCTAGCCCCATGGGAATATACATCACCGCGAATTTCCTGTGACCAGGAATCGACCATTTTGTTTTCTTGTTGAAGAAAATCTTTGGTGCACTAGCATATCAGGGTTGGCTGACAAGTTCTCACTGCTCATATTAGGATGAGTTGTAGCGGATGCGAGAATAAAGCACAGGCACTTATTAAGACCACACTTGCTTACTTACGGACTAGATTTGCGTTATATAGGATAAACGAGATTCGTCGCATAAAGTAAATTATCTTGGCGCGTGCTGATTAGTTTGCTCAATGCAAGTATACTCTGCTCCTGTGGCAAACTTAGGTGTGTGACGTGCTAGTTTTGGATATTTAACCAAATGGATCCCCTTCATACAGGAGCTGAATACAAAGTCGCTTAGCAAACAAGTGCGTAAGGGTCCATGAGAGAATCGTCAAAAGGTAATTTATAATACAATTATACCGAAAAGCAAAATGACTCACAGAATAAAATAACATCTTCACAGTAGTCATCTTCTGAAATATACTCATATAAGTAATCTCTATTTATCTATTACTATTTAAGGCTAAATGTATACTTGGGTCTTGTTAGTTACAAACGACCTAAGTCTTTCTCTCGCGAGGGGTTCCCGCGCTCACTAGATTGAGGTAGTGGAACCAAGTGTCCCCATTTTAATAAAGACTCAGATACAAACTCTGCAACCTTTACAAATGAACACTACTAACACTACTGTAGACAATAGTATTGGATCTGTCAGGTTAGTGGTAAACTTATCCATGATACAAGACTACCTAACATCTTTTACTTAATACTAAACACTGGAACAATGCCCCAGCTGCGTGGGCATGAGAATATAACACCCATACTACAGGGAAATATAACCATAAAAATTAATGTAGCTAGGATTACGTGTGTGACTTACGCCATTACTGTGATATACTATAAGATAACCAGGAATATAGTGCATCATGTGTGTGACATTCTCGCATATAGTTCCTACTGTCAATATATCCAATGTTGTTATTTCACCTTATTTTTTTATATTTTCAAACTGGCCTTTATACTCCTCCCAGTCTTAGTTGATATTATCTCGTAAGAAAAAATCCAAGGCAGATACTTCTCGTGTGTGTGCTTTCAGTTCAAGACGTGATTGTGGCTATCACACAAGCCTGAAGAGGTATTTCCATCTCCCTCTCACCCGCTTCCAGTGGGGCTGCACCATGACGATCCTTTCAATCTGCTGCCAGATGGATTCAAAGGTAAATAACAAAGTGAGGGAGGGCTGTGTATACACCTCGGTATGCATGTTTGAATTTCAGCCCCTGAAGCGACCGCCATTTATGGAGATGCGAGCAGCCATTCCGCGCGCTGCTAGCATACGTTCACTCTAATCTAATGATCTCATTCAATCTCTCTGTCTAACCCCAGCGCGCGAGGTACTTGATGCTTGCGGTCGAGCATCTCGCACAGTGCTGCCAACCACTAGACTTTTACTGCCTAATGTGTGCTGAACAGAAATGCCGCCTCACTGAAGTAACTCTATACAGCGCACCCCGTAAATAAATCTTTCAGAAGACGGAAGGATTGAACTTGATTTTTATTTATGTCTGTTCATTATTCCATGTAAGGCTCTCTATGCCTTTTGATGTATGGAGTGCTGTTCTGAGTTTCAACTAGGAGCTGCTATCTTGCACCGACATAATGTGGGTTGGACCTGACAGAAGTGCAGCGCTAATGAGTTACGAGCTCTTAAACTTGCTGTGAGCGAGATGTGGGGCCATCACCTGTAAGCTTCGATATTGTGTCATGAGATCATAATAGTGTGGGTGTGAAGGTGGGACTGCTGGCCCTATCTTGCAGGGCTCCATAAATTGCCCCTAAATAGCAAACCGATATATTCTCTTTTTCTGAAGCAGACAGAGTGGGTGTTCTTATGTGGCGGCTTCACAGACTTTGCTCCTAGATTCGCTAATGGCCTGTCCTCTCTAGAAGAGTCACGTGCGCCCTGGCGCGCATAGACACTTAAGGGCCTTGCACTATTCATTGGACTTATTTTTTTCTTTTTGATCATAGTATAGATTATAATATGTATTGCATTGAGCGAGCTCGACCCTCTGTATATATGCATGAAGTGCTTAAACATATAGCTCCTAGTGTGGTGGTACACCAGATCCTAGCATTGACCATTTTGTCGTTATCTCTTAGATATTAACCTTTGTGCATTTAAGTTCCCTCTTAAAGTAGCCAAGAAGTAGATCCTTTGTCTGTGAGGGTCAATTATCGCTCCCGAGATTGACGAATGCTGCTAAATGCGTGACTCAGAAGTCCACTCTCTATAAGTTATAGATATATTATAGAGAATCACTCTGGCTAGCGTTTCTTTATTCTTATACTTATTATTATAACTCCAAGGTCACTATTTAGCCTAGGGTCGCACATGTAGCGTGTAATTGACAGCTCTGCAGAATTTTTGCCTGTGACATCAGCGTTCATAGCGTATGTATAAAGACAGGCATCCCTTAGCACGGTCACCCTCTATTTCACTCAGACTTTTCTATTTTCTCTGGGGTTAATATCACTGACTTTGTAATCTCTTTTTATGTTGTATTGTTTGGACATTTTAAAAAGCCCACACAGGGTTACACTCAACTAGTACAATACAGTAAAGAAAATAAATATAAACACGTCAATATTAAAGCAATTACAAGAGCAAGCCTGTTGTATTTATTTAACATATTTTTGCTTTTGTTTAACCTTGGGATAAGTAATTATCTAATTCAATAGCTGTAAAATAAATTTTTTCCAATCACAGGGACTGATTTCGCGTATATAGCATCTTAAGCACAAAAATTGACATAAACAAAGGCCAGACAGTCCACAACGTATTCAATAGTCATCAGCCGTTATATATAAGATAATGTCATAATGGTGACTGCATGGAGCGCTTTTTTAACTTATCCCCTGCATATTAACAACGCTGGTGAGATACCATACTCATTCATTCTGCTCATACCTTTTCTGACACAATGTTAAAGGAACAGTAAGCACTAAAAATGAGAGCTTTAAAGTAATAAAAATAAATGCACTGTTGCCCTGCACTTGGTAAAACTGGGGGTGTTGTACAGGTAACACTACTTTAATTTATATAAATTATGCTGCTGTGTTACCCGGGGGCAGCCATTTAGCTGGAAAAAAGGCACAGTTACAGCAGGATAACAGACAACCTTTCTGGATTATGAATTTTAGACTACAGGCGTGTCCAAAATAGATATGCGCTTACAGTCATGTAAGAAACTTGTTCTTTGACAAAACATTTTTGTTCTATCACAACAGATTCTCTCGTCTACTCCTTCTTATTGTTGGCCAAGTTGCCTTGTACTAGTGAGTAACTCTCAAAGGCCTAAAATTTGAATGGGAGGCTTTGCCATCTAGCCATCCAATGGCTTGTACTTGTTGTAGTACTGAACTCAACAGACATATACAAACATATATGGACGAGGACTTTACTGCACTAGCCAAGTGAGAAGCCTAATTCTAAGTCATTGTATTATTGCCTTTCAAATGTAGAATATGTACCACAGGGGTGTCTTAGCGCTTTCGTTGATAACATTGTTCGATAAACATCCTTTCAAAGAGAAATCTTACACAGCTGCTTGCAACGATGCTCAGTTTGCTCTGGGCTTGCCTTTACCACGTGGTTGGCAGAGGCGGGAGCTCTAGGAGGAACACGTAGGTCACCAGTATATTAATATTATATTTCAAAAAGCAGTTCACCTCATTAATATCTTGCACCATTATTAGCATTCTTCATTATATTATAAGAGTAATCATAATATTGCATTTTCTGCACTGGTTCCTGTTGACTGTTGTCACTGTATATAAGTTGAGATGTGGGGTTCTTAGGAGTTTTTTGCATTGTTTAATGAAACATTTCCCAGTCTCCAGAGCCAGCTGGCTGCCATTAAATATGCAAATAATTCCCAATGGAGGAATCCCAGGCTGCATCGACTGTTAAATCCGGCTCCCTGTTCTTCTGTCTCCTGCAATTGGAGTTGGAGCAATAAGCACGGACGCCATTTCCCAGCACCTGAACAAGCCTGCTGCTCTGTTATCCCTCCATTGTCGTGATTCCATGTGTGCCTATACAATGACCGTGTAAAATGCCATCTCAACTTTATCCTCTATAGCTTGTAAATATAAGGGCAAAAAATGTTGTAACCTCGCACAGGGTGCCCTTGACACTCTAATGTTAGCATAGGCAAATCAAGAATGATTCTCATTTGGTCACTTCTCTTGCATTTATAACTCGCGCGCTCTTGGATCAGTAGGAACCGAAAATTAAATCTTGGTGAATTTCCTTGCATCTAAAATTACGTTATATTTAACAGCAATATCACTTCTCTTGGGAATGGTTGGCTATTAGCAAAACTATTGAGGAGCGCATGTTTTCTGGGTTTTGACTTTTAGGATGTGTGTCGCATTAGGGAATTTTATAATTTAACCCTCTTTCATTAGATATTATAAGAGCCTTAGAATGTTGCCTGGACTACAGCTCCCAGCATAGCCTCACCCTTCATTATATGCTTACATTATTCTGGGGATTGTATCAGCAACAGGTGGACATGCTGAAGTTTATAAATTTGCTCTAAATGTCCTACAACCAACAGGAAATGCATACGCATTGTGTTATGTATCGCAGTTCCTTCAGATATTGCCGAGGAGGTTGCCCATACTCATTGGCTCTGTGTTCATATAAATGCTATATGGGCTGCTGGGGGTAGTATTTGTTGGAAGGGGAGCGGCAGTTGATCATTCTCTTTCTTACATGATTAGGGTGATCAAATTGGATCTCGCTGAAGGTTGGCTAGCAAACTGCCCATGGTCAACCCTTTATCGCAATTAGACAATAGATAGAGAATGTGTTGACAATTGAGATTTTGTTATACTATAATTAACTGACTGGGAAAATTTCTTTTTTTTGTGGTTTTGGCGAGTTATGGGAGAAATATCTCGCTTCTTGTCAGGCCAAGGCCAAATTGGGGGTGGGTGGCTGCAGAGTAGGAGCTGTAATGCCGAGTTCCCATGTAATATGGGTACAGGGGTACTGCGGGGCGATTCTGTGCGATTCAGCAGCACAGCAACCAAGTTAGTTGCTGGAAATGATATTATAATGAAGAACATGAGTCATATTATATCATATGGAGATAAGATTCTACAACAGGGGCAGGCGTCAGAGGCAGGCAGGAAGACGAAACAACATCCGTTAAAACAGGCAGAGGGTCAGGACTGGCAGCAAACAAGGAGGCGTCCGGAATAATGGGCAGTGGGTTGGTCAGGCTGGCTGAAGGCGGGAGAGTCCAATAACTCAGGCCGAGGTTCAAAACCGGGAGATCCAAACAGAGGTAAGGAAGGAGTCGCTTGAGGCAGCGGTCTGCGTAGAGCGGATTTCAGGCAAGGTAATGCGAAAAGGCAGAGAGATCGGGTCTGGACACGGACTGGAAACAAGCAGGTAGGAGCAGTCGGACACTTGAAAGGACAGAAAAAAAGCGTTACAAGGGTCTTAATGATTCAAGCCAAGGGGGTGCTTGTGACGGCTTATAAGTCGGGATTCAATTGAAGTTTTGGCTTCACAAATTTTTCACTCCGAAAGTTGAAAGACCGACGGACATGTGCCTAAATTAAGCGTTACGGAGAAGGAGATTACAATTCTAAAGACCACCAGATAGCCAATGGAAAAGATAGTGCGTGTATAAGAACAGAATAGGAATATCTTTTGGCTGGATGCCCAATGAGATCATCCAGAATGCTCTAGGTGAGAGGTGAATGGGTTCCCATGAACCCTCTGAATATAATATATTCATAATTCAATACGTTAGTACCTTAGGTTGTTTTTAAGTAGGAGATTTCTAGGCACACAAGACAAGGTACCTGAGCACCTTCTTTCGGAATAAATTATCCCAATATAGCTGACAGGCCGTGACAAATTGGGTTAAGGGACAGCCACATTAAAGCCAGAGGCTATAGTGTTATATTAGGTGGCAGATTGGCTATATAGTTCTTCTTGTTTTGGAGTTTTCAGGGCGATGTCTGATTTCTTAGTTCTCTATACGAGAGTAGTTCTTCTGCCCATATTCTCTGTCCTGTAGATCCTCTTCATAATTACTTGCAGCTACTACTTTAGGTTACATCTCTTCAACATCACGCTATTCTGGACACGGCTAGATCCTTCGGCCGTCGAAACTAGCGTATCTATTTGTATTCATGCTTTCGGGATGATATCATTGGCCCACGCTTTTATTAATTTTCGAACCATTTGGGTATACTCTCTACTAGGTTTTCAGGTTAGTGAGTCAGGTTCCCTTCTCATTATTGTCCTTACACACGGGTGATGGATGCAACAATTTTGACTTTATTAGACACCTCAAGAACGTTTCGCAATCACCACAGGTGAGGAGTGGTAACATTAAGTAGAAAGAGGTAGGGCTTATGATATGGAGATGTGGGACCTCCTGGGGCATTATGGAGGTCGGGTGAAGCGTATATATCACCTGAGATTTGTGGTGGCCCTATCTGGGTTTGATGCCCAGATCCGCGGGACTACTAGCATAAGTGAATTTTTTGTTGTGTAGGACCTCAACCAGAACCTGAAGAGCAAAAATCATGTTTACATTGTCTTAGCGTCTGTAACTCTCCACTCACAGGTTACTTTCGCGAGCATTGACCTCGATGGAATGTGGAAACCTCCTTATTACAGAGCTCTGCCATGACATTCTCTCAGTCCATGTTCAGGATCTCACACCAGTGTTTGTGGGCTCTGGTTGTTCATATAGAACAATAGCGTTAGCTCGCAAGAAAAATTCAGGATTAGTGCTCCGCTGGGTCATGGTATACACACTACAGGCACTCACTTGCGCTGAGACCAAACCAGAGTACATGTCACATTGTCTCTGATAGATACGTGTTAGGGCGGGTTCACCTGCATATTGTGAATTTGGTGCTTTGGCTTACTTTCTAAATAATGTCGCAGTCGAAGCCTCGAATTGTATGCGGCTCTTCTATGGATTCGATGGCACTAAGTCTAAAAAAAAGAATGATGGCTAGAATGTTTAGCTATGTGTTTGAACCCTGTACCCAGCCCAAAGCCACAAAAGCTTACTGAAATTAAAGCCCATTTATGCCCTGAATATGCCCACAGTAGCTCTCATCTTTCTTGCCTTGCCCAAAGCTATGCCTGCTTCAGTCTGCTCTTGACTGATGTTCAGTGACCTGAGCTTACGGATTGACTCACAACTATTCTTCTACCTATGCTTGCTCTAGTCATGCCTTTCACAACAAAACATGATATAAGCCAACCAATCACAGTCCTGTCTGGCAGCCTCCCTTAAAAATCTAAAGTCCCGCTCTGGACACTTTGAACTTGGGGTGAGCACTTTAGCTGAATCCTTTTTTGTGAGAGACTCTTTTCTTTCCCACTTGTTCACAAAGTTCTGTCCCTTCCTATTCCCCATGTATGATCTCCTGTGTAACCATAAATAAAGCTAAATATTGGACGTAATTATCTCCTATATGTAAGATAATTTATAAATGCACTGATATAGTAGCTGGGAATCTAACTACGCATTCTCATTGGTCATTCATCTTGGTATATAATTTTTCTTCAACCTCCATAAAGAACTAGGTGGAACCTAAAAAATTATCCCAATTGGCATAGAGAACACAGGTGCATCATGGGGTATGGGTACATATAAATACTGCTGCCCATTATACACATTGTATTACAGGATATCAATACAAAAAGCTTTAGCTTTAGATTTTAAATGATTTACTTGTTATTAACAAACTCCCAAATATTATTATATCTTATCACCATTCAAATATCAGCTTCAGGAGATATAATTGATGGTATCTTTTCTACCAAACACATTCTGCTATGGGGTGCCATTTGTCCAAAAGTATATTTTGTCTATAAAAATGCATTCTTAATAATACAAAAAGGGCATCCCTTAGTAGACAAATTTGATAGGGATATAAATCACTGGTACAAAATATGTGATTACAAGAGACATATTTCTAGTGAAGAATTGAGAACAAAATCACAATTTTATGCCCAAATGGATATTTATATTACGAAACTCACATTCTAACAAGCATTCTGTTTTTTACATGTATAACACATACTGAAAAAAATGTTATGTGTAAAGTTACTTACAGAATGAATAATACTAACAAAACTTTGACAATATATAATTAGGCATGTAGCGAAACTCGCCAAGATATGTTCGCGAACCTGTTTCCGGACCTTTTCGCCAAAACTCGCGTATTCGCGAACTTTTGCAAACCCCATAGGACTTCAATGGGAGGCGAACTTTAAAACTAGAAAAGCCATTTTCTTGGCCAGGAAAACTGATTTTAAGTTGTTTAAAGGGTGCCACCGACGCTGGACAGTGGCATGCAGGAGGCGGGAATCAAGGGCAAAAATTCTCTGAAAAATACACTTTGTTAAAAAAAAACGCCAAAAATCAACTCCAAAAAAACCAAACGCAAGCTATTCTATGTATACGCAAAGCGCGAAAAACTGAAGCGAAAAACGTCGGTGGAAAAAACCGGGCGAAAAACGCGGCGCAAAAAAAAACGCGGCGAACCCAAAATGGCGAACAATCGCCAAAGTTCGCGAATTTGCGGACTGTGCGAACACCGATGTCTCGCATGGAACAGTCTGGCTACGATCTCTATTTTAATTTGGTGTAACTGCATAGCATTAGAAAAAGCAAGATGACTACTCAGTTCCACAAACTGCATTAAATATGCATTTCTTGTTGAACACAACACTGTCAATCAAAATTTCCTGAAACCAATAACGAAAACAGGATATTCATTTATCAAAGTAATATCAGGTTTTAAGTGGCAGTGCAATTTACTTGGTTCTTACCCACTAGTTTTAATTTGTCTATTAAAGTGTTACACTCTCTCTCTCTCTCTCCCAGCTTTGTCGCGGTCTCTGAATCCAGGGGGGGTCGACTAGTGGACCACATCGATACGTCTTGGCCACCCTTAGTATTAAACCATCTAATTGAGCTCCTCCTCCAAGATACCAGCTAATTCACATCATTACACTACAGCAGAAATTTCACAACTTAGTAGCCATTGTATGACTTGTAGATGGACTGTTTAGGACTCCCAGATGGTTTGTCTTCCTCATGTTATTATGTAATTACTGTACTAGTTAGCTTACAGCAGTCTCTTAATAATGTGCTTATCTATAATTACACACTAACTAGCATTATGTAGCACAGGGGAAAAAATCCAGTGGGCCACTTTGGAGTGCACCAACCCATTGACAATAGCGGGACTACAAGGAAGAAGAAGGCAGTACACCAGTGTGCAATTACACACGGGTGGGGTGTTGAAGGCTGCACGCAGTGGAGAGTTGGTACTGAGGTGAGGGGCTCCTGGGTGGCAGCCTGCTGGCCCTGACACCCCAGTGCAACCACACACACACATAATTTTAATCATATAACATAAATTGATGATCCTCCTGGAAGTACCAATATGTAAAATAATACCTTCTGGTGTTTGCCACATAGTATTATTTATGTTGTGTTGAACTTTGGATCCTGCGCATAAGGCCTACACATCATACTATACAAGCACCTTTCTGCATCAAGCTTCTGAAGTGATAGATTTACATGGCTATCGTAATTATGTTTAGTAGCTTTGACACATATAGCCTAAGCCACATTCATTAATATAGAAGCTACTCAAGCTACTGCTCTTGCAATATTACGGCTAATAGGACGGAGGACAGACATTGGAGCCTAACAATCCATCTACAAAGCTTACTTAGGGTCACTACGTACAGTGGGGAATTACATACCCCCCCCAACTGGTCCCGCTTTTCGCCGGGGACCATCCCGGTTTTTACAGCGCGTCCGGATTGTTCAATGAAATGT
>NW_022279353.1:0-57626 GCF_000004195.4 Xenopus tropicalis
GCAAGTGATATGATTATCGTCGCGATTTCCGCAAATCGCCCCGCCGCGTCTGCCATCCCGCCGGCGACTTACATGTTCGCCAGTGGGATTAGTCGCCCGCGAACAGGGAGTTAAATCGCGGGCGACTAATCTCCCCCGTGTGCCAGAGCCCTAAAGTCACTGGATTTGTGTATAAATTAACCAAGAAACAGTATAAAGTTACTAACAAATAACCCATACAGATAATCATGCTTGCATATAATGGTTCCTCACCTTATTCAGTAGAATTTTGGATTCATCTTTACTATCTGTGGAATAAAAAGGGATAGAATGATTTATTGTCACATGACATTGCGGAGCAACTGTGCAAATATCTGTCATTATACAGTATGTGCAACAAACCCAGGGCAGAATTTATCTCCCCAACCTCTCACCTAGGTAGGGTGGCTTTTGGCATCATTATTATAATTATTAACATTTATTTATAAAGCGCCAACATATTCCACAGCGCTGTACAATAAGGGCATTCTGGTAGGGTGACTCTGGGAATTCTGGTAGGGTGGCTCTGGGCATTCTGGTAGGGTGACTCTGGGAATTCTGGTAGGGTGGCTCTGAGCATTCTGGTCGGGTGGCTCTGAGCATTCTGGTAGGGTGGCTCTGGGCATTCTGGTCGGGTGGCTCTGAGCATTCTGGTAGGGCGGCTCTGGGCATTCTGGTAGGGTGACTCTGGGCATTCTGGTAGGGTGACTCTGGGCATTCTTTTAGGGTTACTGTCATTATATGTGCAACAAACCCAGGGCAGAATTTATCTCCCCCAGCCTCTCACCTAGGTAGGGTGACTCTGGGCATTATTATTATTATTAACATTTATTTATAAAGCGCCAACATATTCCACAGCGCTGTACAATAAGAGCATTCTGGTAGGGTGACTCTGGGAATTCTGGTAGGGTGGCTCTGGGCATTCTGGTAGGGTGGCTCTGGGCATTCTGGTAGGGTGACTCTGGGCATTCTGTTAGGGTTGCTCTGGGCATTCTGGTAGGGCGGCTCTGGGCATTCTGGTAGGGCGGCTCTGGGCATTCTGGTAGGGCGGATCTGGGCATTCTGGTAGGGTGACTCTGGGCATTCTGGTAGGGTGACTCTGGGCATTCTGGTAGGGCGACTCTGGGCATTCTTGAAGTGTGACTCTGGGCATTCTGGTAGGGTGACTCTGGGCATTCTGGTAGGGCGACTCTGGGCATTCTTGTAGGGCGACTCTGGGCATTCTTGTAGGGCGACTCTGGGCATTCTGGTAGGGTGGCTCTGGGCATTCTGGTCGGGCGACTCTGGGCATTCTGGTCGGGTGACTCTGGGCATTCTGGTAGGGTGGCTCTGAGCATTCTGGTAGGGCGGCTCTGGGCATTCGGGTAGGGCGACTCTGGGCATTCTGGTAGGGTGACTCTGGGCATTCTGGTAGGGTGGCTCTGGGCATTCTGGTAGGGCGGCTCTGGGCATTCTGGTAGGGTGACTCTGGGCATTCTTGTAGGGCGACTCTGGGCATTCTGGTAGGGCGACTCTGGGCATTCTTGTAGGGTGACTCTGGGCATTCTTGTAGGGTGACTGGGCATTCTGGTAGGGCGGCTCTGGGCATTCTGGTAGGGTGACTCTGGGCATTCTGGTAGGGCGACTCTGGGCATTCTGGTAGGGCGACTCTGGGCATTCTTGTAGGGTGACTCTGGGCATTCTGGTAGGGTGGCTCTGGGCATTCTGGTAGGGCGACTCTGGGCATTCTGGTCGGGTGACTCTGGGCATTCTGGTAGGGTGGCTCTGAGCATTCTGGTAGGGCGGCTCTGGGCATTCGGGTAGGGCGATTCTGGGCATTCTGGTAGGGTGACTCTGGGCATTCTGGTAGGGTGGCTCTGGGCATTCTGGTAGGGCGGCTCTGGGCATTCTGGTAGGGTGACTCTGGGCATTCTGGTCGGGTGACTGGGCATTCTGGTAGGGTGACTCTGGGCATTCTTTTAGGGTGACTCTGGGCATTCTGGTAGGGCGGCTGGTAGGGTGATTTGACATTCTGGTAGGGTGACTGGACATTCTGGTAGGGTGACTGGGCATTCTGTTAGGGTTACTCTGGGCATTCTGGTAGGGTGACTCTGGGCATTCTGGTCGGGTGACTGGCATTCTGTAGGTGACTCTGGGCATTCTTTTAGGGTGACTCTGTGCATTCTGGTAGAGCGTCAGGGAGGGAGAAATGACATTCTGGTAGGGTGACTGTACATTCTGTTAGGGAGACTGGGCATTCAGTTAGGGTTACTCTGGGCATTCTGGTAGGGTGACTCTGGGCATTCTGGTCGGGTGACTGGGCATTCTGGTAGGGTGACTCTGGGCATTCTTTTAGGGTGACTCTGGGCAATTCTGGTAGGGCGGCTGGTAGGGTGATTTGACATTCTGGTAGGGTGACTGGACATTCTGGTAGGGTGACTGGGCATTCTGTTAGGGTTACTCTGGGCATTCTGGTAGGGTTACTCTGGGCATTCTGGTAGGGCAACTCTGGGCATTCTGGTAGGGCGACTCTGGGCATTCTGGTAGGGCAACTCTGGGCATTCTGGTAGGGCGGCTGGTAGGGTGATTTGACATTCTGGTAGGGTGACTCTGGACATTCTGGTAGGGTGACTGGGCATTCTGTTAGGGTTACTCTGGGCATTCTGTTAGGGTTACTCTGGGCATTCTGTTAGGGCGACTCTGGGCATTCTGTTAGGGCTACTCTGGGCATTCTGGTAGGGCGGCTCTGGGCATTCTGGTAGGGAGACTCTGGGCATTCTGCTAGGGCGACTCTTGGCATTCTGCTAGGGCGACTCTTGGCATTCTGCTAGGGCGACTCTAAACAATATAAAATGAACACCAATTGCAAAGAGTTTTGCAGCATCACTGTCTACAGTTTAACTTCAAGGTGAACTTCCCCTTTAAACCCTAGGTGCTGCATTCATTTGTCTCACCAGGAAAACAAAAAGCACAATCACAAAATTCAATAAAAAAGTAAAGAAAAACACTCTTTGACTGCAATGCAGTTGCAACGAGGAAAAAAAAAATAATAAAAACAAAATGCATTTGCTGCCAACGCGCAATTGACTTCAATGTAATTGGAGCAAGAAAACGGGCATTGGCTCCAATGCAATTGGTCTTGCAAATCCTAGGCTACGGCTTACAGCAGAGGAGTAATTTTGTTAAACAGGGTTGATGATATGCTCTTATAATTACACTGAATTTCCTTGGAAATTAATTCTTCTATTAAACGGGAACTACACACACTCGAATTAATGTAACTTAATTGAGCAATGTAATTTAACTGAGCAGAGAAAATTCAGGGGACACATTCTGCATCAGAAACATCATCTTCTGGAGGCCTAAAAGCAGGGGGGCACTTTTGTTGGGAATTCATGATATTAGCATTGTAAAACTGCTAATTACTTGAAAACTAAAAAAGAATGTCAATTACAAAAATGCTCAGAATTGCACTGTGGGCAATTTAAAATTAATTTTGTATTATGAATTACATGTATTGCCCCCCCCCCCTTCAAGTATATATATATGTAAAACAGAGGTAAGTGATGGGGTGGGGGGGTTAGAGAAATGCAAGAGTTTGGTCTTAAGCTGAAGGCCTCACCAAACAAAGTGATCTTTCCCCAACATGCCCCTTGAGGTGGGCAATATCAGGCTGATTTGATTGTTTTACCCTAGGGCCAAATGATTGGTTCACTATGACAGAGATACAGGCCTTCAGAGCAAGGAGTGCATCAATGAGCTGATGTGGTAATTGCCTCGATACCTTTTAAACCTGTCCATTTGATATTGATCGGGTAAGCTTGTTGGTGTGCAAGCTCAGACTGAAGGAGTTGGCGGCTAAAATTTGCCCTTGTATGGCCAGCCACCTTTTGTAAGTATGACTAGTACAAGTGCTAGTGATATTGGGTAAAAACACTGCAAATAATGTCCTTAAATTACTCTTACCTTTCCTCTTCTTCGTGCATCGCGTTTTATAGAGTGTATGTTTCACAAGAGCAATTGCAAGAAGGACTGTAACAATCAATCCCAGTACAATTAGTAGCCAATGTCCCCAGATGAAACACTGCATCATAATCTTGCCTTGGAACACAAAAGAACATACAAAACAGTGTAAATGGATAAACTTATGTTAAAAAAATACCCATCAAATTTCTAAACCACTCCACAACAGTGATCCAGAAAAACAATCCTGAGCAGGCCAGGTGCCATTTTTGGTTTTAGTGGGATGTAGACAGTGATCGCTTGATCCTAAATAAGCTGCATGAATTTATAGTGGTGGCAACACAATCCTTTTGGGCTTATTTTATGTTTAAATGAATTAAGGTATGGGGATCTAAATGATAGAAATATAAGGTTTTTCAGGTCCAAACAATAATAATAGATCCCATGCCTATATATGGCTTTCTAGAGTGGGAGAGGTCCTAGGACCAAGAATGTATATTGTGGAAGGAAGAAACTGATTGGCCTGATCAAGGTTTGAAGTGAACATCTGAGAAGCCTGTGTAACCAACCAGGGCCCCAGGGACGGGGCAAAGACTAGGGTTAGGCAGAAGAGGCATTTGCCTAGGGCTCAATGGCACATACCTCTCCTGTCTACAATACAGTAGACCCAGCAGGGGGCCCCAACGCATTCTAGTTGCACCTCAGACTAAGTTTGGCCCTTCTCTGAGCTTGCAAGCAGTCTTCCAGCCCAAAAGAAAAGCACAAGTTTTAAGGTGTAATGATTGGGGGCAGGGGTTAGCCTTAGTCACCCTCAGCTGTAGAATTGGCACTAACAAAGGGGCTCAGGCTACTAGCTAAGTACAGTTTAGTTCTAATGTCACCCCTCAGAGGTAAGAGACAGATATGGGGGTAAGGGACCAAATGGCCACAGCCAGAGATACAGAATGCCCTCCTAGGTACTTAAGGTATTGCAGGAGAAGTTGCATAATTATTTTGCAGTGTATCAAGCAACAAAGTGCAAGAGTAGCTCTTGTCCATTGGCCCCCTGATTGCTCAGACAGGTCTTCCAAGGGTTGTACCCAGTGCTCACAACTGGGAATTCCTAACCCCCATATGTAATTGAGGCTACTTGCTCTATTCCCAATAATAATATTTGGGAGCAGGACTTTTCTGTTATAGTTCATTAATATTTGTGGATAAATATAAAGTTATAAAATTAATAAACCTCAGACTACTACATCATCGCAGGGTAAAGCACCTCTTTAACATTTCCATTCGAAAAACACCAACTGAAAAGTACTGCGGCCTTGTAATGTGAGCGCTAAGGGATCATCATAAGTGGGGAACAAAAAGGATGAACAATGTATTGTAATGGAGTCTAGTAGAATCTACAAATGGCCTCTACTATATCTAGTAGATCCTAGTTGTAGCCATAAACAAGAACTCAAATCCCTTGTCATCTGGCCATTCCAAGTGCTGACTCTGGGTATACTTGTCACACAAGATTAAATCAGCTTTTGAATGACAAGCGCACACTGTTTGCAGCAGATAAAGATATTATAAAACATCTACTAAGTGTATTTACTGAACAATATATATATATTTACATTCCTGTCTGTGTTTGCTCACCTGAAACAGAACACAACTGCCAAGCAGTGACTGAGGCAACTTGCTTTCCGGCAGGGTTGCTTATGAAGCAGACGTACTCTGTGCCCAGTGAAGAGAATGCCAGCAGGACTTGGATGGTACATTCATTAAAGGAGTGATGTAGGATCTCCCAACGGCACGACACATTGGATGAGGTGTTTGGGGTGAGACACTGAAGGGTGAAGCTACATCCAGTAGCATTACATCCCCTTAGGGTTTTATTGATGGTTGGAGGAGGTAGAGGTTCTGCAATTGAAATCAAGTGCAAAATCAAAACATACCCATTTGCCGTGTATACTTGGCACACTTATAGCTCATCGTGTTCCATGGCAGAACACCTTTTTAAAAAATGTACAAGATAATTTCCAGCTGGTGGTACCTAAGACCAAGGGGTCTTAGGTACCAACAGCTTGAAATGATCTTCAAGCTGGTGGTGCCTAAGACCCCAACTAGTATGCTATTAGTGGAAAATCCATAATTAAATATAAAATACTAAATCAATGAATACAGATATGGGTTTCCTACTTGGTAACCTTCAGAGACTCAAGTCAGGAAGAGCCATTGGACACATGTGAGCCCTGTACTTACCATCTGCCTGTGGTAGGCATAAAGTACAGACACAAAACACCAGTGTTTGGACTTACCCACACTGTGGCAATGACCAGTTGCTAGGAACACTCTTTGTGCCAGCGCTCAGTCTAACCCACATTCTGGAGTTGACCAGCAGCTAGAAACAATTTTGTACACAAAAAGAAAAACTGCCAGAACACAGTTTCTGGGGGGTATTATACATGGAAATGCCGCTGTGCCATACCAGCATCCGGGGCGTGGTTTATGGAGGTGTGGCTTCCAACATAGGCCTGGCCTAAAATTTGCCCCCTATCCCCAGATTTCATTCTGAAAATCTGGTCACCTTAACAGGGTCTTACTACTCAGTTACAATGTTTGCTGGGAGACTTGATTTTAATGCACTGCAGACTCAGTATGTATAAATAATAATATGTATTAATAGGCAGTGTAGGACGTACAATGAGGGGCCTTGACGTGGCACATGAGCTTACATATTTTGGCCACATTGTGTTACTAACACCTAATTTATTGCAAATATTTGCTGCACTGGCAATATTTCTTTTTGTGTATAAAGTAGACAAGTGGACATGGATCACCCCTAATGAGTGAATATTTTAGATGTGCCACAAGAAGCTTGATGTCCAGGTTACCTCCATGTGTATTATGTGCCAGCCTCTACAATTCGCATCAGACTGCAGCAAAACATTATCATCCAGATTGGATTTATGTAATGTAAGCACATTTCTGTGAACATTATAAACTCAATTTATGTTATAAGCAGCGGTAGGTACACAGCTTAGTGTAGGATACATACCATGAACAGTAAGCATGTAGTTCTTCTTCTTTGTTGCAGAATTGGGGGAAGGCCAGCAGGATATAGTATATTGCCCACTGTCCTCCTTACTCAGGTTATTAATCGTTAATTCTGATTTACTGAAGCTTGTTCGGTTCTGCTATAATTGATTGGTCGTTGTAAATCTGTTACTTCTGTATTCAGCCACTTCCACCTTTTCTTCCTTCGTTGTCCTCCATACGGTGCATTGGGTTGTAGAGTTTGTGCCAAAATGGTGCAGAAACCTGACTGTTCCATTTACAAGTCCATTAACCTGAATGTCAGGTACTTCTAAATAAAGAATGTTATATACAATAAGGTTAAATAGCCTGTCAATTGTCAGCCAATGGATAACTCCAAAGTAAACAAGGTGCACTGTCTTTATTGACTGTTGACTAAGGGCTCATATTCAACACGGCTAAGCAAACAAAAAGCCTTATCGTTTATTTAACCTTGTTAAATGAGCACTAAGGAGCGTGCCATACAGTACTCTAGAACTGGGGTATTCATAAATGACCCCCGTGATGTTTATTTTATTATTATTTACCAGGGCTGGTTTTGGTAGAGATGCTGTTTGATAATATGTTTATTCTCAGGGGGAGGTGACATAGTGTCCCTGGAGGCCTTTGTGCAGGATCTTAATAATTGTGATGACTTTATATTAGCTAAATTAATCAATATAGGGAATTATTCTTTAGGGTCTTTTACTTTTGCAAATGCAATTTTTCATGTTTTTACCCAGCATGCAGTTTTTCTTTGCACTAATCCCCGCATCATTGCATCTTTAAGTTCGGCCGCTTTAAGGTACCAGGGGCCCTGGGCAAAATTTTAATGGTAGGCCCTCACTACCCAAGAAATTTGTGATAGAATAGTCTTCAAGTACGTGAGGTTCAATATAATAAGGCAGGCAGGGAAGAAATGGTCTGTGCTTACTGTAGTAGATCTGATCCACAGGAGTGCCACCCCGGGAGCAAAATGAGGATGCCACAAGGAAAAAAAGCAAAGCAATTAAAACCCCACACTGTAGGGTGCCTCCAGATGATTAAATGAGGGATCTACCACCTCAGCAGGATGCTCCCACCAAAAGTTATCCCATTTGAAAGATTGGCTAGAGGGCCCCTATCCTTATCCAAGTGGGGCCTGGGCCACCTTTGCCCATTTATTACATCGGCCCTGTCTGGGGGGGTTAATGCATCTACAACAACAGCGACCAATACATCAAAACTTGCACGTGTGGATTGGGCACAACTACAACTACTAAATGGTGTCTGCGCCTGATTTAATTTCTTTTTGCCTTCCTCAGGATCAGCTAAAGGTCCCCATACACGGGCCGATAGTGGCTGCCAATATCGGTCCCTTGGGCCGATTCGGCAGCTAATCGGCCCGTGTATGGGCAGAACAGAGCGGCCTGGCCGACCGATATCTGGCCTGAAATTGGCCAGATCTCAATCGGCCAGGTTAGAAAATCCAGTCGGATCGGGGACCGCATCGGCTCGTTGATGCGGTCCCCGAACCGACTGCCCCATAACCACAGATATAATCCGATCATATGGCCCCAGGGTAGCAAGTTACTTGCTACCCGATATCGCCCACCCATAGGTGGGTATAATGTATGGGCACCTTAACAGTTAGGCATTATGGTTGAACATGATGGACGCTTGTCTTTTTTCAACCTAACTTACCATGTTACTATTGTAAGATTTAATATAATAAACAAATATTTATAAGATTTACACTTACTGGTTAATTCTACAATCTACATTATTGTTATCATTCATTTTTTTTATTGTTTTATAGCAATCAGTTAAACATTTTACATTGCTTACATCAAAAAGCAATATCGTGGTGTTACATATTGTTGCTGTTTTTTCTTTTTTCCTATCACGAACATGATATCAAGTCCAGCAAATGACAATAGCAAGTATGTTTCCTTATGTTAATAGAAACCGATATGTTACTCAATATTGAGAAAACAAAAACAGGGAAAACAAATGGGTAATTACAACCTATATTATTGTTACCGACAGAGTAATAGAAAGGAGGTCAGCTTCTGTCTCCCCATCATGGCTTCCTCTGGTCTGCAGGCCTCACATTCAGTCTCCTCACAGGCTTCCCCCCCTCACTAATGCCCAGTGTTCTATTTATACTGGTTTGTAATTCCACAACTCACATCCTATGTGATCAGTAATCTAATTGTTAGTGAGTTTCGCTCATAATGAAATGAGTTTTATGGCTCCTGTAGCAAACATACTGCCCAGCTACCATCCATGGAAAACCCAATGCTATGTATAATTTGAGGCTGGGTGTGATTGAAATGTAAGCTTCCTGGACAACTGACTCTGTACAGTGTAATTATGTGTATTACACATAAATATATATAAGGCCACATACATATACATATATATATATATATAACAAAAATAATAGCACCCAAGATTTGCAATTTCTTACACATCTGTCTTTTGGTTCTGTTGTTTCTGTTGCTCCTTTGGGTTGTAATGATTTTTAACAAAATTTCCAATTGTCTTTATAATCAACACTAATTGCACAACAACAAAAATAGTTTTGGACTCACAATTTGACTCTAAATCAAAAAGCCAGGAGGCAAATGTTTGGGTTTGCCATTGTGCATCTACACTTGGAAAGAACTGAAAGAACAGCATTTGTTTGTATGACTGTCAGCAGGTTTCTGCATATAAGTGAATAAATATATATATATTAGTGTATAATTGTGTGTTTCCAGCTGTATGTTTGTGCCTGTGTTGTGTCAGAGAGTTGTGAGTATATTTGTGTCTGTCTATGAATGAGTGTGGGAAGGTGCAGGCATGGGTATAAGTAAAAGTGTGTGTTCTGTGCTGTGTGCGAGTTCCTTATTAACACTCTTTCATCGGGCCTTTGTATAGACACTTACCTGAGCCGAGCGGGGGCCGTGGGAATAAGACGAGGGCTAGCAGAGTAATCCATGGCTGGCTCATTCCGCGGGTGGAAGCCCTACATGCTCCCACAATAAGGAAACAAGGTTATGCTCCAGTTTTACTACAGTAAGGAAATTCCGCCCACAGAGTATTTCCTCATTCCTTTGTGCTCTGCAGGCTGCTGTGTACATTGTGTTTCATCTGCTTGTCATTTCAAAGCAAAGTACGTGTAGGCAAACTTCTACTGCTAAACTACAACTCCCATCATCCTTAGTCACATCTAGTTCAATAAGGGCTGGAGGATCTCAGACAGAGTTGGGTAACACGGCATGATGAGAAGAAGTTGTACATCACAGAAGTGGTTTGAAAGGGCAGTATGGGAACTGGTTTGAAAGGACAGTATGGGAACTGGTTTAAAAAGGGCAGTATGGGAACTGGTTTGAAAGGACAGTATGGGAACTGGTTTAAAAAGGACAGTATGGGAACTGGTTTAAAAAGGACAGTATGGGAACTGGTTTGAAAGGGCAGTATGGGAACTGGTTTGAAAGGACAGTATGGGAACTGGTTTAAAAAGGACAGTATGGGAACTGGTTTGAAAGGACAGTATGGGAACTGGTTTAAAAAGGACAGTATGGGAACTGGTTTAAAAAGGACAGTATGGGAACTGGTTTAAAAAGGACAGTATGGGAACTGGTTTGAAAGGACAGTATGGGAACTGGTTTGAAAGGACAGTATGGGGACTGGTTTGAAAGGACAGTATGGGAACTGGTTTGAAAGGACAGTATGGGGACTGGTTTGAAAGGACAGTATGGGAACTGGTTTGAAAGGACAGTATGGGAACTGGTTTCAAAGGACAGTATAGGAACTGATTCTGTCATGTGTTTGCTAGATGGTATGGCCCATATATTACTTATGTTAGCTACTTAACCTTTATTGGTGGCCTATATCAGTGCCATACCTAGCATTTAATGATGTATAGTAAGTTACAGCCAGGGGCCACATGTTGGGGAGTGACAAATGGGGCAGATAAAAGCCACTGAAAGTGCTTGCCAGGGCTCAAATGTTTATAGCCAGCCTGGTGAAACAAAAACATTTAGGGCTCTGCAACACAGACATCTCTGATCATGCTAGCCACCGGCCCAGCTGGCAGCAGCAGCTACTGGGTGCATGGGGGTCGCTGGTTGAGGTGGGTGCATGGGGGTCGCTGGTGGAGGTGGGTGACTGGGGCAAGAAGCTTAATCCACATTAAAACATACTCCCTGCACCAGGCAAATTGTAGCTACTAAGAAACCGTGCAGGTGGTTGGCACAACCAGTACAGCCCATGGAGCAGGGCCCTCACTAGGGTAATTGCGTGACCTCAACACAAACTCTACTTAAACTATAGGACTGAGAGTAGTTAAAATTCCAGACAGCTCCTTCATGGAAAGGTGGGTTCAAGGGGGAGAACATAATTTCCCCACATCTAGCCAATAGGAGCAGGAATCAATGTCCTTCTCCAGCCAATCAGTTATTACAAAGTGTGCAGCAGTGTGTTCCTTCCAACCTTCCAGTGACTGAGGGACAGTCATTTATTATATGTGCTGTGCCTGGAGCAGTAGGGTCCAATCTAAAATACCGTTACATTATCTTGCAAAAAATAAGTGGCACATGATAAGAGATAGGAGAAATGAGGTTCCTACCCCACAGAGCTTACAGTCTTTCTCAGTTCTTCAGAGTAATTCTAGTATGAATAGAAAGTAGTTAATCAAATTATAATTCCTTGAAATATCCCAGGCTGTAGCTGGAGTAAGGTTGGGGCTTATTTATACAGAGCCAATTATCTCTCCTAATACCAAGGGTTGGGAGTAATGGCAAGCTAAACAATAATCCATTAGTACTTATATTAGAAAATAACATTTCATTTTCTTAACTTATAATAAAAGAATAATAATGCTACATTTTCAGCAAGAACTCACTTTTATTTGACTCATGAAAAACAGCTGTACATCCGCCTGTAGATACAAACACAATTGGAAAGGGGAGCAATCAAACCTATAACTGTATCAGTAGGAACATTGTTTGTCTGATAGGGAAACCTCCGGCAGGGAGAGGGGACAACAGCAGGCATGGGTGGGAGTTGGAGTATGTGACGTTGCTTCTCGAGGGGGTTTGTGAGTGGAGGGCGCTGGGCCAAGAAGAATTGCAAGTACAGGTATAGGACCCATTATCCAGAATGCTCGGGACCAAGGGTATTCCGGATAAGGGGTCTTTCCGTAATTTGGATCTCCATACATAAAGTCTACTAAACAATCAATAAAACATTAATTAAACCCAATAGGATTGTTTTGCATCCAATAAGGATTATTTATATCTTAGTTGGGATCAAGTACAGGTACTGTTTTATTATTACAGAGAAAAGGGAATCATTTAACCATGAAATAAACCCAATAGGGCTGTTCTGCCCCCAATAAGGGGTAATTATATCTTAGTTGGGATCAAGTACAGGTACTGTTTTGTTATTACAGAGAAAAGGGAATCATTTAACCATGAAATAAACCCAATAGGGCTGTTCTGCCCCAATAAGGGGTAATTATATCTTAGTTGGGATCAAGTACAGCTACTGTTTTATTATTACAGAGAAAAGGGAATCATTTAACCATGAAATAAACCCAATAGGGCTGTTCTGCCCCAATAAGGGGTAATTAGATCTTAGTTGGGATCAAGTACAGGTACTGTTTTATTATTACAGAGAAAAGGGAATCATTTAACCATTAAATAAACCCAATAGGGCTGTTCTGCCCCAATAAGGGGTAATTATATCTTAGTTGGGATCAATTACAAGGTACTGTTTTATTATTAAAGAGAAAAAGGAAAATTCTAAATTATTTGATTAAAATGGAGTCTATGGGAGACAGGCTTTCCGTAATTTGGAGCTTTCTGGATAATGAGTTTCCGGATAAGGGATCCCATACCTGTACTACTAGGGTCGCCTCTGGTTCCCTCATACTAAGACTGGGCTTGGGAAATGAGCCTTAGGGAAAGGTCATATAAGGGCTGGAACTTGGGGCAGAAGAGGCAGCTGCCTAGGGCACAACTTATTATATGTCTCTATAGGGCTCTCAGGCTCTTGGTGCTGTCCCAGCTAATGTGGGGGGCAGACTGTTAGGCTGTATGGGGCCCCAGGATTTATAATGGCAGCCCTAAATATAATCACATTCATAAGTGTATGAACACGTATGTACAGATATGGAACACATATGGAACAGTCTATGTGTATGTGGCGATTGGGTAGGAGAGGGGTCCCCCCCAACTCTGGATTTAGCCACAAGTGTCTATTGGCAGCATGGGGGGTGGGTAATTAACAATGCAGACTTTTTTTTATATAGGCCCCTAAAGCAGGCCCATGATTGCCTATATAAAAAATAGAGCCTTGGCCTTTCTTAAAAAAAATAAAATAAAATATATATATTTTTTATTTTTCTTTACATCTACAAGGATGTCTATGACTTGTTTAGTTTCTAGTGTTATTCTATATTTCTGTTCCACTGTAGCTCTCTTCAGCCTAAAAGTTTGTTTCTGAATTCAGAACTTCTCTTATGACTTGCTAATCTAGGTGTTAAAAAAAACAATTCATATTTATATTTATCTGTCTGCATGGAACCCTTTCATAAAAACAAGAACAAAAAAAATTGTGCAGACATTTCCAGGTTTCAAGCTTTTTCCAATGAAGCATTTACTTACCACTAGGGGGCAGTGGTAAGCCAAAAATAAAGTATTAGAAAGCAGCCAGCAGCCCAGGCTACCCAAAAAATGAAGATGGAGTAGCATACTCCTGGTCCACAAAGGAGCTTTAAGGTGTCCAGCTGGGGAGGCAATTCAGTTCTGTGCCTTAATTGCACCAATGAAGCCACCAAGGAAAGCAATACCCACCAACGGAGGATCCGGAGCCAACTGCTCTGTGCAGTTGAGTTGGTTGCACTACTCTCTGTTGTTTCTAGAAATATGGAATATAATTGGAAACAAATGTTTAGTTAATGTAAACATGAAATACATTACATAGTTTTAATTTAGAAACTGCAGTTCTAATTCTTATGCTTGTATGTGGACTGTATCCCTTATAATACACGAGTGATACTCAGAGTTCCCTGTATAACTCAGCCTGCAGCCTTGTGCCTTTATATGGGCACAGAACCCCTCAGTGACTGCTAATATCCTTATCATTTACAGTAGGGGGTACATTATCCCTTATAATGCATGAGTGATACTCAGAGTTCCCTGTATAACTCAGCCTGCAGCCTTGTGCCTTTATATGGGCACAGAACCCCTCAGTGACTGCTAATATCCTTATCATTTACAGTAGGGGGTACATTATCCCTTATAATACATGAGTGATACTCAGAGTTCCCTGTATAACTCAGCCTGCAGCCTGGTGCCTTTATATGGTCAGAGAACCCCTCAGTGACTGCTAATATCCTTATCATTTACAGTAGGGGGTACATTATCCCTTATAATACATGAGTGATACTCAGAGTTCCCTGTATAACTCAGCCTGCAGCCTTGTGCCTTTATATGGGCACAGAACCCCTCAGTGACTGCTAATATCCTTATCATTTACAGTAGGGGGTACATTATCCCTTATAATACACGAGAGATACTCAGAGTTCCCTGTATAACTCAGCCTGCAGCGCGGTGCCTTTATATGGTCACAGAACCCCTCAGAGACTGCTAATATCCTTATCATTTACAGTAGGGGGTACATTATCCCTTATAATACACGAGTGATACTCAGAGTTCCCTGTATAACTCAGCCTGCAGCCTTGTGCCTTTATATGGGCACAGAGCCCCTCAGTGACTGCTAATATCCTTATCATTTACAGTAGGGGGTACATTATCCCTTATAATACATGAGTGATACTCAGAGTTCCCTGTATAACTCAGCCTGCAGCCTTGTGCCTTTATATGGGCACAGAACCCCTCAGTGACTGCTAATATCCTTATCATTTACAGTAGGGGGTACATTATCCCTTATAATACATGAGTGATACTCAGAGTTCCCTGTATAACTCAGCCTGCAGCCTTGTGCCTTTATATGGGCACAGAACCCCTCGGTGACTGCTAATATCCTTATCATTTACAGTAGGGGGTACATTATCCCTTATAATACATGAGTGATACTCAGAGTTCCCTGTATAACTCAGCCTGCAGCCTTGTGCCTTTATATGGGCACAGAACCCCTCAGTGACTGCTAATATCCTTATCATTTACAGTAGGGGGTACATTATCCCTTATAATACATGAGTGATACTCAGAGTTCCCTGTATAACTCAGCCTGCAGCCTTGTGCCTTTATATGGGCACAGAACCCCTCAGTGACTGCTAATATCCTTATCATTTACAGTAGGGGGTACATTATCCCTTATAATACATGAGTGATACTCAGAGTTCCCTGTATAACTCAGCCTGCAGCCTTGTGCCTTTATATGGGCACAGAACCCCTCGGTGACTGCTAATATCCTTATCATTTACAGTAGGGGGTACATTATCCCTTATAATACATGAGTGATACTCAGAGTTCCCTGTATAACTCAGCCTGCAGCCTTGTGCCTTTATATGGGCACAGAACCCCTCGGTGACTGCTAATATCCTTATCATTTACAGTAGGGGGTACATTATCCCTTATAATACATGAGTGATACTCAGAGTTCCCTGTATAACTCAGCCTGCAGCCTTGTGCCTTTATATGGGCACAGAACCCCTCAGTGACTGCTAATATCCTTATCATTTACAGTAGGGGGTACATTATCCCTTATAATACATGAGTGATACTCAGAGTTCCCTGTATAACTCAGCCTGCAGCCTTGTGCCTTTATATGGGCACAGAACCCCTCGGTGACTGCTAATATCCTTATCATTTACAGTAGGGGGTACATTATCCCTTATAATACATGAGTGATACTCAGAGTTCCCTGTATAACTCAGCCTGCAGCCTTGTGCCTTTATATGGGCACAGAACCCCTCGGTGACTGCTAATATCCTTATCATTTACAGTAGGGGGTACATTATCCCTTATAATACATGAGTGATACTCAGAGTTCCCTGTATAACTCAGCCTGCAGCCTTGTGCCTTTATATGGGCACAGAACCCCTCAGTGACTGCTAATATCCTTATCATTTACAGTAGGGCAGCGTTTTTCAACCGATGTTGCCTGGTGTGCCGTAGGCAGGGCCGCAATTTTTACTTTAAAAAAAAAATCCGGGCCCTGTCATTGGTTGCGCCCCGTGTGTACGGGTGACGTCAGTACGCACGGGGCGCAACGTTATAAAAGGGCCTGTGTGCGGTTGCGTGTAGGCAGAAGTGAAGAGGCGGCGCGCGTGAGGGGAAGATGCTGCTGAAGCCGCCGAAGAGTAAAATGCTGCTGGGCACCAATGTATTAGGGGGGGCCACGGGGCACACTGACTTATGGGGGCACTGCTGCTGGGCACCAATGTACTAGGGGGGCTGGTTCTTGGCACCAATGTACTGGGGGGCACTGCTGCTGGCCACCAATGTACTAGGGGGCACTGCTCTTGGCACCAATGTACTAGGGGGGCACTGCTGCTGGGCACCAATGTACTAGGGGGGCACTGCTCTTGGCACCAATGTACTAGGGGGGCACTGCTCTTGGCACCAATGTACTGGGGGGCACTGCTGCTGGCCACCAATGTACTAGGGGGGCACTGCTGCTGGGCACCAATGTACTAGGGGGGCACTGCTGCTGGCCACCAATGTACTAGGGGGGCACTGCTCTTGGCACCAATGTACTAGGGGGGCACTGCTGCTGGGCACCAATGTACTAGGGGGGCACTGCTCTTGGCACCAATGTACTAGGGGGGCACTGCTGCTGGGCACCAGTGTACTAGGGGGGCACTGCTCTTGGCACCAATGTACTAGGGGGGCTGGCTCTTGGCACCAATGTACTAGGGGGGCACTGCTGCTGGGCACCAATGTACTAGGGGGGCACTGCTCTTGGCACCAATGTACTAGGGGGGCACTGCTGCTGGGCACCAATGTACTAGGGGGGAACTGCTCTTGGCACCAATGTACTAGGGGGCACTGCTGCTGGGCACCAATGTACTAGGGGGGCACTGCTCTTGGCACCAATGTACTAGGGGGCACTGCTGCTGGGCACCAATGTACTAGGGGGGCACTGCTCTTGGCACCAATGTACTAGGGGGCACTGCTGCTGGGCACCAATGTACTAGGGGGGCACTGCTCTTGGCACCAATGTACTAGGGGGCACTGCTCTTGGCACCAATGTACTAGGGGGGCACTGCTGCTGGGCACCAATGTACTAGGGGGGAACTGCTCTTGGCACCAATGTACTAGGGGGGCACTGCTGCTGGGCACCAATGTACTAGGGGGGCACTGCTCTTGGCACCAATGTACTAGGGGGCACTGCTCTTGGCACCAATGTACTAGGGGGGCACTGCTGCTGGGCACCAGTGTACTAGGGGGGCACTGCTGCTGGGCACAGAGTTAAATTTTTTAACATTTTCTAATGGTGGTGTGCCTCGTGATTTTTTTCATGAAACAAGTGTGCCTTTGCCCAAAAAAGGTTGAAAAACACTGCAGTAGGGGGTACATTATCCCTTATAATACATGAGTAATTATATGGCAATCTGTACTTTTGAACTTCTGTACCTATTAATATTTTAAATGAGTGAGTTTTCCATGCTAATTAGTTAAGCAATTTTCATTTCAACTATCATTATCCCGCACTGACACAGTGTAAGGTGTAAGTTACAAAATAAGAGCAATCAGAAACTTCAAAAGAAATGACGATTGAGTAGAATTCCCTGAGCTTTATTGTGTGTTGAAAGGAAATGCTGCTGACTTGTTTCTCACTATAGAATAAAGCAATGAGTGTAACAATAACTACACTTACCTTTTATTGCTTTGTGGTTACCCATTTGAAGAACAGCACTACAAGGCATAGTACTGTGACAATAGGCAGAAAGGTGTATAATTTGGTCCGGCACATTGTATCTGTAGTGAAAGAGAAATTTAAATCTAAAGACTGTCAGGGTTGGGGTTGTTTTCTCTGGAAAAGAGGCGCTTGCGAGGGGACATGATTACTCTGTACAAGTACATTAGAGGGGATTATAGGCCGATAGGGATGGTTCTTTTTTCCCATAAAAACAATCAGCGCACCAGAGGTCACCCCTTTAGATTAGAGGAATGGAGCTTCCATTTGAAGCAGCGTAGGGGGTTCCTCACGGTGAGGGCAGTGAGGTTGGGGAATGCCCTGCCGGGGGATGTTGGGTAGGGGGTTCCTCACGGTGAGGGCAATGAGGTTGGGGAATGCCCTTCCTAGTGATGGGGTAATGGCAGATTCTGTTAGTGCCTATAAGAGGGGCCTGGATGAGTTCTTTAACAAGCATAGTATCCAAGGCTATTGTTGTTATACAATCTAAACATTCCCCTTTGTATTTGTTCTTTTACCCCTATTCTTGGACTGACCTGTAGTTGGGTTTGTCTGTTTTAGCCCTTTAGTCACTAAATTTAGATAGAATGTTCCAAACACTGAATGCTAGTTCCCTCCCCTCATTCATATAGAAATGCTAAATGCCGGTCTGTGGGCTCCATTTTGGAAATCCAAAGACGTGCAGGGCAGGGGGCATAGAATGAACAATGTAGTAGGTTGCACACATTGTTTGCACTTTGCACCCTGTCCGTCACTTAGTAATAATATCCCCTGCAGTCTGTATGAGCCCAGATAGTTATTCCGTACCTCTCGTGGTGCCGCCCTGACACATCTGTTGTGCATGGAAGGAGATGTTTTTTTCATCCGCAGGATTTTGGGCCAAACAAAGAAATTCATTTGTCTCTGATAAATTCACTCTGATAGAGCTGCCATTTGCATGGTGCCGGTACCCAGAATCCCCTTCTCTGTACATCCAGCTGAATGATATGAGCGACGTGTTTGTTGGGACAGAACAATGCAGAGTAAATTCACACCGACCCTTATTGTCTCCCTCCATATGAGCCCTTATGGTTGGCGCAGGTACAGGCTCTGTGTTTTAAAAGAAAAAATATTGATTTGGTTGAATTAATGAAATCCATATCTATACCAAGAAATGTTATGTATCATATATCATATAAGTTGTAACAACTGAATGTTTCTGGAATTCTTAAATAAAAAATATAATAAAGTTTAGGTAATCTGATTTCATTCCATATGAAAAAAAATATTTATATGGAAAATGCAGCTTGACTTAGTCCCTATCGTCTTAGCTGTTAAAATACATTGCATTAATGTGCCAAATCCATAGACTTGAAAAGGGTTTCCCTGCAATGTATCACACTATGCTCTATCTGATTCAAAGGTTCTTTTTGTCTTATGGCAAATCCGTACTATACTGATTAGCACTAGTGTCTGCCATCACCACAAAGCAAATTGTATCTGTTGTAAAGGGCTGCTTGGTGTCATCTATACATGTAGCAAAACATAGGAGTTAGAGAATAAACAGTCACATATTAAAGGGTAAGATAACGAATACAAGTTGTGGGTACCTACCATGCACAGTGAGATTAAAACACACTGTCTGTATGTCTGAACTGTTCAGAATAATATCCGCTTTGAAGACATTAGAATCTTCTATGGTCAGACCGCTAATTCTTAATGTTGTTCCATTGTTGGATGCTAGCAGCCGCTCCTCAAACTGCCTGTTTTGTATGTCAAGTTGCCCTTCATTATATTCCGCCATTGCATAGGCTTTTCCTTTATGTTTTATTTCCCAGATTACTTTCTCCACTGGAAGTTTCAAGGGTTGGTGATATGTCAAGAAAACAGACTGGTTAAGAAGCCCATGCACTTGGAGAAAGATGTCTTGGCCACCTAATATCAAATATAAATATATTTATAACACATTACTCATGTGCCAAGGTGATGCTACAGGGCTGGTTATTGAATTCTGATGCACTGGTTTCTGAGCTGCTATGTAATAATTATCTTTATTAATTACTAATCAGCCTTATGTTGTGACATTTATATTGTATATATACAGTATAATGTGACATTTATATTCTATATACAAGTATAGGATCGGTTATCCAGAAACCCATTATCCAGAAAGTTCAGAATTACCGAAAGGCCATCTCCCATAGGTTTCATTTTAAACAAATGATTCTAATCTTTTTCTCTGTAATAATAAAACAGTACTTGTACTTGATCCCAACTAAGATATAATTACCCCTTATTGGGGGCAGAACAGCCCTATTGGGTTTATTTCATGGTTAAATGATTCCCTTTTCTCTGTAATAATAAAACTGTACCTGTACTTGATCCCAACTAAGATATAATTACCCCTTATTGGGGCAGAACAGTCCTATTGGGTTTATTTACTGGTTAAATGATTCCCTTTTCTCTGTAATAATAAAACAGTACTTGTACTTGATCCCAACTAAGATATAATTACCCCTTATTGGGGGCAGAACAGTCCTATTGGGTTTATTTAATGGTTAAATGATTCCCTTTTCTCTGTAATAATAAAACACTACCTGTACTTGATCCCAACTAAGATATAATTACCCCTTATTGGGGCAGAACAGCCCTATTGGGTTTATTTCATGGTTAAATGATTCCCTTTTCTCTGTAATAATAAAACAGTACCTGTACTTGATCCCAACTAAGATATAATTACCCCTTATTGGGGCAGAACAGCCCTATTGGGTTTATTTCATGGTTAAATGATTCCCTTTTCTCTGTAATAATAAAACAGTACCTGTACTTGATCCCAACTAAGATATAATTACCCCTTATTGGGGGCAGAACAGCCCTATTGGGTTTATTTAATGGTTAAATGATTCCCTTTTCTCTGTAATAATAAAACAGTACCTGTACTTGATCCCAACTAAGATATAATTACCCCTTATTGGGGGCAGAACAGCCCTATTGGGTTTATTTCATGGTTAAATGATTCCCTTTTCTCTGTAATAATAAAACAGTACCTGTACTTGATCCCAACTAAGATATAATTACCCCTTATTGGGGGCAGAACAGCCCTATTGGGTTTATTTAATGGTTAAATGATTCCCTTTTCTCTGTAATAATAAAACAGTACCTGTACTTGATCCCAACTAAGATATAATTACCCCTTATTGGGGGCAGAACAGCCCTATTGGGTTTATTTCATGGTTAAATGATTCCCTTTTCTCTGTAATAATAAAACAGTACCTGTACTTGATCCCAACTAAGATATAATTACCCCTTATTGGGGGCAGAACAGCCCTATTGGGTTTATTTCATGTTTAAATGATTTTTTAGTAAACTTTAAGCATGGAGATCCAAAGTACGGAAAGATCCCTTATCTGGAAGATCCCAGGTCCCGAGCATTCTTGATAACAGATCCCATACCTGTATACAGTATATAGTGAGTGGACCCCTAAGCTCAGGTAAGTGCCAGCAGCACAGAGTATGGGCAGGGAAACAGCAGAAAAGAAGATGGGGGGGCTATTTGGGCATCTTTGGCGGCACAGATCTTTATTGCTAAAGGGCTGTGGGTGCCTTGGGCTGGTTCAGAAACCCAAAACATAATGTACAACATTTCTGCCCTACATCTTCAGTTAGGCTTTAGTTCTCCTTTAAAAATGTAATGACATTTATTTTCTTTATTTATTATTTAGAAAGTAATAAGTATATATTCTCTAAGGATGATTGCAAACAGGGTTCTATTTGTAGACTAAAAAGAACCCAAAATTGTATCTTGCCATTTTGAATTGACTTGAATCTGTTTCAGGCTGAATAACTTGACTCAAACAAACTGGCTAAAAATCATAATTCCGTGGGTCTGGATAAGTCCAGCAGTGCTTACAGTAAAGCAAAAAACAAGATAGACTTCTATTTCAGAGTAAACAATTAAACATATATAGGGTGAAAATAACTGGTAAAGTAAAATATATAATTTGCATTTGTTAATGTTGCTTTGATCTTTAGTAGCTTAAATTGTTGTATCCTTTTATGTTCTCAAGACCATGTTGGTTAATTTGCCCCCTTATGAGCAATGCCATACATGACAAAAATATAGCAAAAGCATCAAAATAATGTACTAACCTGAAACAAACTGTAAAAGGCACAGAATAAAGAAGAACTTGGGTTCTTGAGATAAATAAGGCAGCATGTTGTCTGGACCTCTGGTCAAGGTTTTATGGCAGACAGGTATGAGCAATGGTGAATATATAAGAGGAAATGCGGTTTCAAAGTGAAAGTAGGTTGCTGTTACTGTATATAAACAGAATTTGATTTATTTAAATTCAAACTGGCCAAAGTCAAAATTAATATACAGGTATCGGACCCCTTATCAGGTAACCCATTATCCGGAAAGCACGTCTCCCATAGACTCCATTTTAATCAAATAATTCACAATTTTAAAAATGATTTCCTTTTTCTCTGTAATAATAAAACAGTACCAGTACTTGATCCCAACTAAGATATAATTACCCCTTATTGGGGGCAGAACAGCCCTATTGGGTTTATTTCATGGTTAAATGATTCCCTTTTCTCTGTAATAATAAAACAGTACCAGTACTTGATCCCAACTAAGATATAATTACCCCTTATTGGGGGCAGAACAGCCCTATTGGGTTTATTTAATGGTTAAATGATTCCCTTTTCTCGTTAATAATAAAACAGTACCTGTACTTGATCCCAACTAAGATATAATTACCCCTTATTGGGGGCAGAATGATCCTATTGGGTTTATTTCATGGTTAAATGATTCCCTTTTCTCTGTAATAATAAAACAGTACCTGTACTTGATCCCAACTAAGATATAATTACCCCTTATTGGGGGCAGAACAGCCCTATTGGGTTTATTTAATGGTGAAATGATTCCCTTTTCTCTGTAATAATAAAACAGTACCTGTACTTGATCCCAACTAAGATATAATTACCCCTTATTGGGGGCAGAACAGCCCTATTGGGTTTATTTAATGGTTAAATGATTCCCTTTTCTCTGTAATAATAAAACAGTACCTGTAATTGATCCCTACTAAGATATAAATAATCCTTATTGGATGCAAAACAATCCAATTGGGGTTAATTAATGTTTTATTGATTTTTTAGCAGACTTAAGGTATGGAGATCTAAATTACAGAATCTGTAGTACCCTGGGTCCCGAGCATTCTGGATAACGGGTCTTATACTGTGTAACACTTGTTTGACTTAAATAAGGCAAATCCTGGCTAGTAGCGTAGTGTAGAGCATGTGTTACATGCGACCCTTAATACTTAGGCATGGGCCTCCGCTAAGTGGGAGATTTACTATGGAGCGAGGGTGTAGCTGAACTACAACTATCTGAGGTCGTGTGGTGCAGATAGTATAAATGGATGCCAGAAAGGTTCTTGCTGATGAAATATTAACTTGTTTATTGTCCAAGAACAGATGTTATCAGGGTATTATACTCACAGACACAGCAGATGGATCAGATATAAATGAGAGAATGCCCTTTAGCAGAAGGAAAGGTGTGTACCAGTTTATCCCACCTCTTGGTAGAGTCTGGGCCAGACAACACATCTATCAACCAGTGCCCTTAGGAGGTAGTCCAGGTAACAGGGACTCCTTCAGGTTGATAACCTCTAGTGGGTGAGTCCTAAAGGTGAGTGGATCAGGGATTATACTTGCCTGTCCTACTTCTACTCTGTGGCCCTGCCCTGGCAACAGTGCCAGATAGGAGACTACTCCTGACCCTAATCACTCCTTTGGTGGGGCTAATGGCTGTCCTTTCTAGCTAACGCTGGCTGTGCTCACTTTCCTAGAAAGTGCTAGTAACAAACTCTGACTGTGCTGACTTACTCCTCTTTCACGGGGCCCTGTCCCAACTTTCACTAGGGTATAATGTCCCCTAGGGTACAAATTGGCTTCTGGGCCTATTCTGCTCCCAGGGTCAGTTGGAGCTCTGCTTAGGACACAGCATGCAGCCAAAAGAGGAAGATACTCCCTCCGGCCAGACACTATATCAGCCTGCAGGGGGAGTGGTCAACCTGGCTAAACCTATAAGGGATAGTGTTTTAACTGTAACCTGAGTACAGAGGGCTCTGCCCAATAACAGTAAAGATATGAAAGGTAGGGATATGAAGCCATAGGGAACTTAACCCTATGGGTCCCTACACCTGTATAAATAAATAATGGCACCAATAAAACCGGCACAAACTGCCATGTATTTGGCACACTTGTGCTCTGCCCTTTGTTGAATAGCCACAACAATAGAATTGAAAGACCTGTATCTGCCCCAGCAATGTATTTATAAAAGATGGACTGGGAGAGGCATGTAGACCCCCCCCTCTGGCCCCCTACACATCCTAACTTGCTTGTTATTCAGATGTGCAAATTACAGAAGCACCTACAGATCGAAAAGTGTTAAAGTGCCCTTTCCTTACCATCTGCCCTATGGCATTTGGTGAGCACAGGGCTGCATTTCACCTTAAATTCCAATTGGATTCACGTAGACTAGGGTAAATTTTTATTAGGAGCCAATTAACCTGCTTGTGTGGTTTTGGGGGGAAACCCATGCAGACATATGGACGACATACAAACACCTTCCGTATAGCGCCCAAGGATAAATCATGAAACATGGCAAAATTCTAGGTGCACTCTTCTTTTATGTACATTAATTTGCAGACCCACCACTTCAAAAACAAAACAAACAACTTATATTTCAGTAATATAGGGTGACCACATCCTTTCAGTCACAGGCCTGCATGGCCAGACAGTATTATTTGGCTTCCTGCATTGCCACCTACAACACTGGGCAGGAAGAAAGTTGTTTTTCCACCAATTAATAGCAACTGTTTATCTCAGTGGTCCAGTACTGACTCTGTACCCCAGGAGAGATTTATAACCACTACAGAACAGGGATTTTAACTTTTTCTGAAACTTATCAAGAAGAAGTATTTTCTTAATGTTTCAGTAAAAAACATTGGAAGCCCTTTACACCAATGGTTTTTAGACTTTTTTTTTATTTACCCCCCCCCCCCAAGAAGGCCAACATTTCTTATAACAAGGTTATAGCATTGTCACTTCAGTCTTTAAAAGAGACGAAAAGAAAGGGATTTTCTTTTCAGTATTTACATCTCCTTTACGGTAAAGTTGGTCTAGAGTAGAAAATAAATGTTCAGCTGGAATTGCACTCTGACCATTAAGGTTGGTGCCAAGGAGTTACTAGGAGAGGATGTTGCACAGAATGGCATAATATTATATTGATGGGGGAAGTGTAGAGCATCGTTTTGTTTTTCTGAGTTGTGTGGTCACACCATCATTATAAACCTTGTTATAATGCTGCTTGTAGATACAGCCGATCCACCCCCATCAGCTCCTCGATTATTGAAACTGACAGACACTGTGAAACTGGGTGCATACTTGTGCATCAGAATCCACTCCGTGTGTCTGCACGCAGGCCAACAATGTGCCTGTCAGATGTCACTACAAACATGAGGCATAATCAGGCAGTATCGGCATTTTCTCCTCCGGCGGTGGAACAGCCACGTGTGACATTGCCCTTATCACATAAAAAAAGTTGATATTTTTTCACTACAGTGGTTTATATTTTATTTATTTTTTTTGTCTAATGGCTAAAGGGTTCCTACCCTATTGCATTTCGTTAAGTGCATACAGTGCATGAGCTTCTTGTGTCTCAGTACAGCTCCTGTAGGTCCCCACTCAACTAATCATGAAGGCTCCAATCCCTGGGGTCCTACCCCATACACTCACTCCTCATTGGGGCCAGAGGCTGCCCTTACTAACTAGCACATCTACCTCTCACCTCTGAGGTGAGCTTGGTACTGACCTCCTAACTCACCTAGTCCTAACAGAGCACAGCTTCCTGCCTATCCTGCCTTTGCTCAGGCCAAAGAGGAAGTTCCTAGCTCCTGCACTTCCTGTTATTGCTTCCTGAACAGAATTTCTATACGGGCCAACCTTAAGGGTTGGTGCCGCCTACTCTCTAAACTGGATATTGCCTAATTATTTACATGTAGCCCACTTTTGGTTATTCTGTGCTGCTACCTGCTGACTACTTGTTCTTTGGCGCTACAGGAGTCCTGAGCCCCCGCTTACTATGGGGGTTAACAAGGGATTCTCCCTTAAAGGCGTGCCTCCACCCAGGGATGGTGTTGTGGAACTATAATCCACCCCCTGGGAACTTAACAGTCTCTAGTACCTCTGCCTGGGATCCACACACAGCCCCCAGTACCTTGCCCCTCCCTGGGGTAGTAGCTTACCGGCAGGTAGGTGATCCTTGTGCAGGAAATAGTCAGATACACACGGAGTATGATGAATTAGATGAATCAGTTTATTAGGGCAGGACCTCTCCAGGAGTGGCACATATTATGGATACACAGCATGCAGGGCTTTATCTCCTCACTACTCATTGAGAGCTTTCTCCTGTTGGGCAACTCACGGTACTCACGCCAAGTGTCTCCTTCTAGGTGATCTCCCCGGTACTCACGCCAGAAGGCACCCCCTCTTGGGGTCCTTCCCGGTACTCACGCTAGGCAGCCTCACCACAGGCAGCCCACCCCGGTACTCACGCCTAAGCTCCCTCAGATCCAGCCTCCTGGGTTAGCGGTGACCTTGTCCACCTACCTAACCACTTATGGCCCTGCACTCCGGCTGATGTAATGCCGGGAGGTCTTAACCTCACTTCCACTCCTGGAGGGGCAATGTCCGCCCATTCTAAACTCCTGGTGTCCTACATATTACTCCTAGAGCAATCTATTATATAACTTCTAACACTAAGCTATACCTGGGGTACTCCTTACTGGAGCAGTCCCCAAAATGTCTGACTACTACAGCACATGGCTGCATCCCCTTATATGGGCCTATGCACCACCCTGTGGCCATAACCCGAACTGCAGGTATACACCCTGTTAACTGTTTAACAACCCAGTCATCCCAGTGTCCCTGTTTTCCCAGCACCACCCTGTGGCCTGTCCTAGGGGTTCCTGTCCTAAGGGCCCATTTTTGGTAAACCCCTACATACATTTGAAAATTTATTTCATCTCCTTAAAAGCTCCACTGTACCGTGAACCAGAAAGACCTGTTGCTGATGGGACACATGAAAATAACAGTTCTCTTGAGGAGCTGTTACTTTTCAGGGATCCCTTTGCATGTTGCACCCACAAACTGATTTGCACCCAATGAATTGCATGCTGCTGCTGATTCGGGTGCTGTGTGCATTGGCATGCTGGAGATGTCACACTTCACACCCCTCCAAGCAAAACAAAATTGCAGCTTGTGTTCACTCTAACCATACAGGAATTCACTGACAAACTTCAACATATGATACGGAAATAATGTTCTGTTGTGGATTAAAAAATGGTGATTTTTTGATTAGTGAAATAGTAGACAGAAATGACTTGACTGACATCTAAAGTTTAACCCCCACCTGCCCATCTTTCCTTGACTAGGGGCATGACCCATTGTTCACTCCTCCCTCCAATCGTTCTAAATAACCACGCGTGACGTCACCTTTTCTTGGATGGTATGGCCACAGCTTTATTTGTACAACAGTCATGTAGAAATACTTTATTGTTTACATATCCGGAGAAAAAACGTTATTAATAAACATAGTACAATTTTGTAACGATTTGTAATAATAATTGCAATTGACAATAGTTGGTAACAATCAGTAGCCCTTGGTAAGGCCCTCTGCCAGTCTGCCCTTCCAAATGCCAGCAATGCTCACTAGCCGCTTGCCCCTAGCTCAGTGAGCATGCATAGCGTTGTAATAACCACACTGTAGCTGTAAAACAGAAACAATCCACAAGGGACCAGGCCCTGGGGAAATTAACTGAACATATTCCACATCACTGTAGGTACCCACTTTAGGGGTTGCCCCAATGGTCCAGTATTGTCCAAACCACACCAACATGCCTGGCAGACTGGCAAGGGACCCGCCAAAGCTGTGACTAATACACTACCATGGGTAGCCAATCTAGCCTCCCTATATTGGGTTCATTTTAGGTACTTACCTTCCTTAACCCCGACTCGGAGCATGCCAACTTCCCCCTGGCCGAAGAATTTAACAAATGGGGAGGGTGGGTGGGAATTCGTGCCGCTGCTGCCCTATCCTTCTGACCACCATTCTTCCCGCGCACTGCTTGGCGCTTCCTTGTGCACCCCCTTTTTAACCCTTTGCTAGCCCCGAGCTGCCCAATCGGCGCTCACATTGTCTGCCCAGTCATGTGGGCCCTCCTCCTATGCTGCGCTCGGAATCCAGGCCTTTCTATCCGATAGAAAACCTGGAAAAGACTTTGAAGAAGGTCTAAAAATTCAACCCAATTCCTCCTTACATTGTCTGAGACTTTTCCTCTCACTCACCCGAGTCACTAACAAACACCTAGAACTTTATTTCTTGGTTATTTATGAGAAAAACATGAAAGAAGCCACATATCACTTGCTTTACTAAGCAGCAGCAATCAAGCAATTTGGCACAAAGGCCCAGCAATTTGAAACATACTTGCCAAGTGAGCTGGGAGGGGATGTGGGAGTTGTAGTTAAACAATCACTTTAGGACATCCACATTTCCATAAAACTACATTTTGCCTTTTGTATAATTTATAAATATACGAATATATGGCCAACATGAACTGGCTATAGCAGAGTAATAGATTTAAAGCCATAGGGGCAATTTAGCCCTATGGTTAAGCTATACAGCTTATCTGTTATCTATTATGTATCCTGGGCACGATTGGCTGCCCCCATGACTACACAGCAGCCTATTTATGTGAACTATAGTAGAGTTCAGTTTTACCAGTGGAGGGCAACAGTACTTTGTATTGTCAGTCCTTTAAAGCACCTTCATTTTTAGATGTTACTGTTCTTTTTATGTGCTGTATGGCGTATTACTGAATGCATTGCCCCATACATTAATGTACCAAGGCAGTGCCTCAAGAGCCATTAGTGTCCTCTACTGCCATTTATTTGTATTGACATAGCACCTAGGATGTAGTACAACTATGCTACTGGCAAGGGCCCATTTCAGGCAGAGGGTCTCATTTTAACGATGCTCTACTGGTCAGAAACCAAGGTAAAGATGGTATATCATGTCACCCCACCATCCCTTCTACCAGTTACACACATAATCATAACACTTCATTTATTCACACGGACCCCTACTGTCTTAGTAGCTGAGGTTAAAGGAGAAGGAAAGTCATTTTGGCATTTTACTGCCAATAGATTTGCCACATTAGTGCCACCTAGAACAATGTATTTATTCTGCAGAAAGCATTACCATACCTGAGTAAACAGCTTTAGAAGCTTTCTCCCTTTGCTTTAAAAGAGCAGCTGCCATTTTAAGTAGCTTTCTGCCTGCAGTCTAGCTGTTATAGCTGAGATCACACATTCCCAAGGGGGGGGGGGGGAGTTCTTAGCATTCTGGTGGGAGGGGGAGCATGAGAGAGGAGAGAACGGCGCAGACTCTGGCCCAGGGAATTAAGGCTGTTTCTGAGAGAGGAAGTCAGACTCTGGAACATCATGTTTACAAAAAAGGAGACCAGAAATCCTGTGTTTCTTTTGAGGACTCAAAAGAGGACTCAGTGCAGCATTACTGTGAGTGCTTATGGCTGTATTTACATAGACCTTTCTGATAAAGCTTATTTAGTTTTTACCATTCCTTCTTCTTTAAGACATGTATTTAGCAGCATTATTCAAACAATTATTTCACTTTTTCAGACACACACATACACACACACACACGAGAACATATAAAACAAAACAAAAAAAAAAGTACAGTACTTACTGTAACATCTGAAATAGCAACACATTAATACACCACATGTACAAAAAAATATATTTTTTGTGTAACAGGTAGGTGGGTCAGAAGAAATCCCTTCAAATACCACAGCTACTGACCTGTAGAACACTGAGGCCCTCTCTCTAAGCTGGTCCCTAAGGATGGTGTTGTTGGAAGCTGATCTTTAATTCTCAGATTATAAGCACCTTGAGAAATGATATAGCACAGGGGCAGAACTTTAGACATCTTTAGTGAAATGGATCACCTCCAGTGGAATCTTCTTAGGGAGTAGAATTAGTCTGATTCCCTATCCAGCTGAACGTTACACTTGATTAATGTCAGGGACTTTCGGGTGCGCCTAGGGAGGTAGAAAAGCAGCCGGCAGGAGCTCCGGACTGTGACTTCTTCACAGCAAATTTTTTGGGCGGTTTTGTGGATTTAGCCACAAATCCATACCCAGACAAGAATTTCTCTCATCGCTACTTTTCAACAACATACAAAATTTGTTTGTCTTCTGCTTTAGCTTTCTGGCGCTGTACCAGCCACCTAGTGGTGATCCTGCAGCCTTTGTGTGGTCTTTGGAGGTGGAGGGCAATTCATTGGCAGCTCCTTGATCCTGTAGTGTTGATTTCTCAGGCTGCTCCATCTCATTGTCCCTGCAGTCAGGGGCAACTCCAGCAGGCCTAGTCTGCATTTGGTCTTTGGAGTTCACTCCTGTTCCTGAAAAATATTTACACTTAGGATTAATAGACATTCATTTATGGCCCATTTTTAGAACTGCAGCTTGGGGGTAGGGGCATCCTTCAGGTGCCTATATGGCCGCAGGATACTGGCTGATGGATAGTACAGTACAGCACACCTGTCTGCACGTGCACCCATTGCGGGCTGAAAGGCAGGACTGAGAACCAGGGGCTAATGGGTTTTGTTTTTGTATTTTTTGAATATAAAAAAATTGCACTGCCGCTTCATTAATCATTAATGAAAGAAAATAGGTAGTAATGAAAAAGGATGCTATGCCACTGGTAGGAAACGGGGACAGGGACAAAAGAATAATTACTGTATATATACAGGTATCGGACCCCTTATCCAGAAACCCATTATCAAGAAAGGCCATAGACTCCATTATAAGCAAATAATTCACATTTTTCAACATGGTTTCCTTTTTCTCTGTAATAATAAAACAGTACCTGTACTTGATCCCGACTAAGATATAATTACCCCTTATTGGGGAAAGAACAGCCCTATTGGGTTTATTTAATGGTTAAATGATTCCCTTTTCTCTGTAATAATAAAACAGTACCTGTACTTGATCCCAACTAAGATATAATTACCCCTTATTGGGGGCAGAACAGCCCTATTGGGTTTATTTAATGGTTAAATGATTCCCTTTTCTCTGTAATAATAAAACAGTACCTGTACTTGATCCCAAATAAGATATAATTAACCCTTATAGGGGGCAAACCAGTCCTATTGTATTTAATTACTGTTTAAATATTTTTTTTAGTAGACTTGCGGTAGGAGATCCGAATAATGGAAATACCCCTTATCCGGAATACCCCAGGTCCCGAGCATTCTGGATAAAGGGTCCCATACCTGTATATATGCTCTGTAATGTTCAAAATATGTCAAAACTATATAGCAATAGAGCCTAATATAACATTGGCAATAATTTCCTAGGAACTTGCTTGCTGCTCAACCCTTATCAAAAGTGTAATGCAGTAATAATAAAAATCATAAAATAATTTAAAATTACAAAAGTCAAATTCACTGTGGTGGTACCAATTTGATAGGTACTCGCCTGTGTACCTAGCTGGGACCCCAGCCTAGGGTACTTTTATTGGAGTACCACATCTAGTGCAATGGAAAAGTAGAAGGAGATGGTGGTGCTGCATTTTAATGAAAAGTACCCTGGAATGGTGCATTTATTTGGAGAAGAGGAAGGCTGACCTAGATGTTAGAGTCACTGGAGGTTGGCCTAAAATTAAAGTTAATTTGCCTTTTGTGGTTCTGTAAGCCTAGGCCTGAATTACTTTCTCCATGTATAACACAGATATTGCTCCAATTCCACATTTAGATTACCTAGTATATACTTCTTTACCACGTAAACCAGGATAACGCCAAAGAATAAAACCACTGGAATGTAGCACAAATGAAGTCTCTTGAAATTGTTTTTATCTGAATCTGTAATTAATGAGAACATAAACATGTTATTGTATCTGTTTTTATTGAACTTTCTAATGGCTGCAAGTATATATATATATATATATATTTATATTTATGATATCTGGCGATGAGCTGATGATCAATAGTATTTCCAGGGATATAAGAAAAGTAAGCAGCTTATAACTATAGATTTTCCTGTACCCCCTACACTGTACTGCACAATAAAACAGCACTTTTAAAAGGCTATGCATGTTTGATATTGATAAAATAAGATAAATGTGATGGTGTAATTACATGCCATGCCCCCCCACCAAAAAATCTTTGAAGGGGCCCAGCACACACAGCAATCCCTAGGTGGCCTCCCTACCCTGGCCCTTACTCACGCGTGCCATAATTACTGGGGTTGGAGGGGGGGCTGGGACGGAAGGGGTTTCATTACAGCAGACTTCGCAGTCTGCACCCCCCTGTTCCGCAGACCCTGCGTATTTATGTGGCTGGAAACATGTGTGCATAAGAAAGATGATGATAGATAGATAGATAGACCATTGTTAATCACCATTGATGTGCAGCTGACATTGTTCTTCAACAGTAAAAGAACATTTTTTCTTAATATCCAGGTTTTGAGCCTCTAGAAGATACCTCTTCCCCCATGATTCTCTGGGCAGTGATAATTGGACGCTGCTGCCATGTTTGTAAGGCACATATCCAATCGTCTCATTCCATTTCTTCCAGCTCAGTGTCGTTGTATTGTTTGGAACATAAGAAGTATAGGCAGTAACGTTGCACCATTCAGGGGTAACCGAGTGCACCTTATATTCAATGTGTAGGGAAGGAGAGGGCTCTGTATTAAGAAATAGAAGTATAAATATTACATACATGCACACTGGAAACATATGCATTGCAAACAAGATAATAAAGATATAAAATAGCAACAATTACAGTACAGTGCACAATACTGACAGGGAGAGGGGGGCTTAACTCAAGGTGAAAAAAGTATTGTTGATAGGTATGGCAATGGCACAATGGTATTATAACCTAGCAACAATCAATGGAAAGATGGGTAGAAGAGCTCAGCATTCTGGTTGCCTGACACTTAAGACAAGTTAAGCACTCCCTTTAAGTAATGAGCCTTCCTAGTCTGGATGGGACCAATCCCAAGGGAAGTACTCAGGCTACCCTGCAGGCCTCTGTTCCTCCTACTAATCCAAAATGGCCTTCAACCCGAGTCCCCTCAGCCACTGCTCATCCGGACCCCTACACTGAAAGGAGTGCAATCCATCTGCCTCTGTGTGCAAGGGGCAGGCATTGTCCCCAAAATGCCCCAAATTGGAAAACAAATTTACTTATAGAATGATACATACCCAGGACTCTGAGAATAAATTCTACTTCATGTTTTTCCGTTTCTTCTGCAAATTTGCAAGATATTTTCAGACTTCCAGAATCCTTCATTCCAAGGTTGCTCAGCTCTATAGAGTCATTTATTATTTGTATTCGACCCTTAAACTGCACATTTAGACGATTACACTGGCTGAACCTGCATGTTCCAATGAGCTGAAAATTGGGCTTTTCCAAGCCTCGCCACATGATGTGTATTGTTTCTGGATTACCTTCCGTTAAATGTAGAGGTATCTGGATAGAACTGTTCACACTCCCTGTGAGTCGTTCGATATCCATTGATTTATCTGTAACAGGAAAGAACATGAACTGCTTAGAGCTCTAAGTAAAGTCTGTCCACTGGTATTAATCACTTGTCAGCTTTATAAAGAGTGTTTGAATCTACTGCAGAACCACAGCTGACCCTGGGGGGGGGGGGGGGGGGGGCAGAGAAGAGGGGGGGCCTAGATTGGTCCAACAGCCAATCAGATGCTTTGCTCTGGTTTTCTAACAGTTGAAATCTAATTGCTGATTGGTTCTGGGCAACATCACTGGAAATGCTCTACTTTTTACACAGCATGATAAATATACCCCTAAATCTGTTTTCCTTCCAATTACTGTGTATGTTGGGGGGTTTGGCTGTACTATGAGTTTGGCAGAGGGGTCACCAAATATGGCTTAAGGTGGGGGGGGGGGGCTCTGCAAATGTATTTTGCCCTGACTGGAATCAAACTCAGGACCCCAGCACTAAAGCAGCAGTGCTATTTACACCATAAAAAGCAGTGTTAAATAAATTGCAAATATTTAAAGTGGTGTTTTTTTCTTGTACACCCCCTCCCCAATCAAAATATTTGACATTGTTATTTAACATCATTATTTTTTTAGTTTTTCATATGGAAAAATTCAGGTGTAAAGTAAAGTCAATTCTGGTGGCAAAAAACGATGTAAGAAAGCAGCTCTGGATGATCATCATCGTTTTAAAGTTGCTGTGTCTTTTTGTGATGGAATTTTATGTGGCAAGGGTTAATTTTACAAATTTAATTTAAACCCTGCCTGATAAATATTCTTTATTACACAGTGATGCCTGGCTATCAGATGTTTGTATGTATATCTTTATTTATATATTGCTACTTATGTACGCAGCACTGTACAGTAGAACAGTAAATTAATACCACAAACAGGGGGTTATTACAGGTATGTAAGGTACGGTTGCAATAAGTTAATCAAAGAGACAAGAGGATGGAGGTCCCTGCCCCGTAGAGCTTACAATCTATATGGGAGGGTAAGAGTCAAAGGCACAAGAGGATGGAGGTCCCTGCCCCGTAGAGCTTACAATCTATATGGGAGGGTAAGAGTCAAAGGCACAAGAGGATGGAGGTCCCTGCCCCGTAGAGCTTACAATCTATATGGGAGGGTAAGAGTCAAAGGCACAAGAGGATGGAGGTCCCTGCCCCGTAGAGCTTACAATCTATATGGGAGGGTAAGAGTCAAAGGCACAAGAGGATGGAGGTCCCTGCCCCGTAGAGCTTACAATCTATATGGGAGGGTAAGAGTCAAAGGCACAAGAGGATGGAGGTCCCTGCCCCGTAGAGCTTACAATCTATATGGGAGGGTAAGAGTCAAAGACACAAGAGGATGGAGGTCCCTGCCCCGTAGAGCTTACAATCTATATGGGAGGGTAAGAGTCAAAGGCACAAGAGGATGGAGGTCCCTGCCCCGTAGAGCTTACAATCTATATGGGAGGGTAAGAGTCAAAGACACAAGAGGATGGAGGTCCCTGCCCCGTAGAGCTTACAATCTATATGGGAGGGTAAGAGTCAAAGGCACAAGAGGATGGAGGTCCCTGCCCCGTAGAGCTTACAATCTAGATGGGAGGGTAAGAGCCAAAGGCACAAGAGGATGGAGGTCCCTGCCCCGTAGAGCTTACAGTCTATATGGGAGGGTAAGAGTCAAAGACACAAGAGGATGGAGGTCCCTGCCCCGTAGAGCTTACAATCTATATGGGAGGGTAAGAGTCAAAGACACAAGAGGATGGAGGTCCCTGCCCCGTAGAGCTTACAATCTATATGGGAGGGTAAGAGTCAAAGACACAAGAGGATGGAGGTCCCTGCCCCGTAGAGCTTACAATCTAAATGATGCAGACAAAACTATGTTCTGTAATGGTCCATGTTCCATGATGATGAGGACTGAATTTGATCCCAAATGGATGCCCATGGTTTAGTCCAAATTTGTTTAGTCTGACCTGCAGGTTTTGTGCCAGCCCACACATCACCATTCTTAAACAGGAACCAAGTGCAAGGATTCTTACATTGCCAAGCAAAAGTCACTGCATGTTTATTGCCTGGCAGAACACAAGTAAAAAAAACTCCTTAGGTTTTCCTCCAACACGTGCATATAAATATTGATACTTTTGCGTTCCATACAGACACCCACACATTCACAGGAAATGGGTTTTGTAAAGCTACATGTTGAGGCAACTGTTCTTGGAACAGGCAATATAAAATGATTTTCCCCATGGGTATGGTTCTGCAGAGGGTGTGGGTGAGACCGTGCCATTTAAATTTATAAGAAAAAAAAACCAAAACACTTTAATTAAGTGTTTAAGAAGAACGCTGATTTTTTAAATCACAAAAAAGTTGACATACTCCTTTGTCATTAACAACAATGAGCCCCTCTGCACTCACCCATTACCAATATATTTATATGGAATTAAGTCATTCTGTGCATTAAGCTACCAAGAAATTCCTTCCCAGGAGCAGTGACCAGCTCCATGTTGTAGCTCCCACCCTTCCCAGCAACAGTCAGGTGATCCCAATGGGCCAATAAAAGGGCAGCCATTTGAGGGTTTAAACATCTGGCATTAGCCTAAATGGACAAGAGGAAGGAGTGAGGTGGTCCATTGGAGTTCTATGACCTGTATCAAAGCACACAGCCTACAATATCCCTATATTTTACAACAGGGGGTACATTTTTCACTATATATAAAAGAGAAAATGGAGCACAACCTACAAACGAACAACTGACCTAGGTGCTGGCTAGAATTGAACAGAATGCTGCACACACAAAAGGCAAAAAGTGTTTATTGATCCAACATTTCGAGCACTAACTGTGTTCTTCTTCAGGGACAAACCACATATAAATATATAGTATTTTATGTACAATTATATTCAGAATGCCTGGGGCTAATGGCCCCTCCTGATATTTTAAAATGAAACGCACTTTAAGTGATTTACATGGAGCAGTGAAAGTTGGACTTTTATGGATCACCTCCCTCAGCCACAGTGCATTTCATATTATAAGGAGCCATGACAGGAAACATATAACAAAGCACCCAAAATACCTTTTAATATGAATCACCACAGATATAATTGCATGAGAATACTGCATTTTTGTACAATTACTTCAGAAGTCAGTTTTTCCTGTAGAGATTCACACGGAGCAATTCGAAGATATTTTCACGGATTCTGTAGCCTGTGGGGAGCAAGATTTCTTGAGGGCTACAAAGTGCCCTGTCTGCCATTGCTCACAAAATGAATGGGAGTAAGGGTAGTTTTGCCTATTAGCTATTAGCCCGAAGCAGAGCAGTGGCAGCAGCATAGAAACATAAAGGGAATATTAGCTGTCCGTATCTTGTAACCTGCCCATTGTGCTTTTGATTGACTTCTGGGGGGGGGGGGTGACATCACTCCAACTTGCAGCGCAGCAGTAAAGGAAGAATAAAGTATATCAGAGCACAAGCCCATTTGTTTTAGTTTAAGATAAAAGTATGTGACTAGTGACTTCAGGTTACAGTATAAGCAGCTGTGGCAACCCTTACGGCATCTCCTGGTTTTGAAAACTGCTAATTCAAGTTATAAATTAAAAGTGGAAAACATATTGTCATTTTGACAAACGCACGGAACTTAGTGCATAAAGTGGATGCCTCATACATACATTTAATAACAACTCAACAATAATACCAGCAACTCTAACAGGCTAACCCAATCACAAGCTGAAATACAAAAAAAATGGTTCTTACCGGATTTTACAGATTTTGCTGTATCATCTGTATTTATCCAAAATGAGCAAAGCAACAAGACGATGTTTTTGCAGTGCTTCATTTCTGCAATGGAGTATACAGGTAGGTGTGGCCATTTCATTAAATTATAATTATAAAACATTCCATTAACATTCCAATCTTGCCGTTACACGCAGACAACCTGCCCTTCAGTCTAAGAACCAGGTACCCCAGTTCTGGACTTCCACACAAGGCATGAATTGGGCTTTGGGTCTGCCTTCTATTGTTGACTCTCTTCTTGTCAGCCATTCATGTGTGGCACAAGTGATCATCATAAGAACATTTAATAGATTAGCAGATGCAGCAACATTCAACTTGATATAGGCTATACAGCCTGAGTAGAGAAATAGTAGGTGGTGTGCCAACTGCTAAAAACCTATTTGCTATACGAACTGCTATAAATCATAGGTCAAAGAAAATCTTGATTATGAAGCCTAAATTGTATCCCTGTATAAATAAAAAAAATTAAAAATGCACCTGATGAATGTTGTGATTTTTTTTCAAAGGCAAGTGGCTGCCAACACTTAGTCACAACAGAACAGGTGCTGGCACTGAAGTGGATCAAGTGTCTGGTAAAGGTAACCATTGTGAACAAGCCAGCATTTACCTTGGAAAAAAAGCTATGGAATTTTGTGAGTACTTGTCCTCAAACACTGGCGATTTACTACACAGATTACAGGGTATGACCTTGCCCTATGGAGCATTTCTGGTAACCTGCAATGTAGAAACTTTATATGCATCAATTGCCCACAGATGGGGCAACTAGTGATGAGCCAAACTGGCAAACAAATTTGCTTATCTCTACTTGCAACTCATTTTTGTCTAGATAGCAAGAGTGATTAGGATGATCAGTATAAGTGCTTTTTAATGGAAATCGTTGAGTTCTGTCTTACTCGTAGTATGTTTGTGTAGGGGTTTACCAAAAATGGGCCCTAAGGACAGACACCCCTAGGACAGGCCACAGGGTGGTCCGGATCTGAGGGTGCCTAGGCGAGAGTACCGGGGTGGGTCCCTGTGGTGAGGCTGCCTAGCGTGAGTACCGGGGAGAACTCCAAGAGGGAGTGTCTCTTGGCGAGAGTACCGGGGAGATCACCTAGAGGGGAGCATGTGGCGTGAGTACCGTAAGTTACCCAACAGGAAAAGGTTCTCAATGAGAAGTGAGGAGTAAATGCCCTGCTGTGAATGAATTGTATGCCACTCCTGGAGAGGTTCTGCCTTAATAAAGGACACATATCTGATTCATCATATTATCTGTGTAACTGGATCTTCCCTGCACAAGGGATCACCTACCTGCTGGTAAGCAACTACCCCAAGGGAGGGGCAAGGTACTGGGAGTTGAGTAGATCCCAGGTAGAGGTACTATTGGAACATTAAGTTCCCAGGGGGTGGATTATAGTTCCACAAGATCATCCCTGGGTGGAGGCACGCCTTTAAGGGAGAAATCCCTGTTAACCCCCATAGTAAGCGGGGGCTCAGGACTCCTGTAGCGCCAAGTAACAAGTAATCAGCAGGTAGCAGCACAGAAATCTGTAAAAGTGGGCTACATTTGTATTCAATCAGAAATACTACTGTCAAGGAGTGGTGATGGATACCTCCTATGCCCCTACATATGCTAAATTTTATATTGGGGTGGCGGGATGCATTTAGAGAAGATACTGTATGTCACTTATTCATTCATTTTGTCTATGTTTGGTAGAAGTTAATGACCTGCTCTTTGGATATGAAATAGTACATCAGTTTCTCAAAAATGAATAGCAATCATCTGATTGGTTGCCAAGGGTTACTGCCCAGGTGCAGCTTTGCCCAATGTTTATAAATGATCCCCTTTTTTAAAAACTTACTCAATAGCAGATATATGTGTGTCATTGACCATTACGACAGTTCCACCAGGGGCTCTACTTTATGAGGGCAATGTAAAAATAAGTCTAAAATATATGACAAATCTACAATTCCTTTTAAATTTACATGGCAACACAGAAGAGTTTGTGTGCCTACTACTGTGTGCATGTCCAGAATTATATGGCAGCACTCTACTCATCATTTCTATAAAAAAATAAAAATTAGAAAATCCTAGGACAGCTCCCATTGACTTCTACATGAGCTCACCCTGCCTTAAAGCCACGGAGTGGGGATTTATATGTAAAATGGAGAAAACAGATCCCCCCACAACCACGGGGTCTGCTTCCTCTATTGTTACGCCACTGGTGGGATCCATTATTAGGAAACCTATTATCCAGAAAGCTCAGAATTACAGCCATCTCCCCATATTATGTTTGTCTGCCACCTCTGCAGACTCACCTCTCCTCTGGCATGTAGAGCATCCCTGGTCCAAATTATTCTCTAAGAAACCTCCCATTGGACCCTTTGGGCAGTATGCAGGTGCAAACCTGTCACAGCAAACAAACAGCAACACTCAAATATGTGAGCCATCAACTGGCAACTCCTGGTTACCCATGTTTTAAAGGTTACATCAGCATAAATAATTCAAACTTGAAAAACCAGTGCACACAATAAGCATTAAGGTTAGGGAGGGAGAAGGGCCATAAAAATCTTAAAAGCGCTTTGTTACGATTACTGCGCTTCCAGCTGGACATGAATTTAATTGTGGCTAAAAGGTGTCACTCGCTGATATTATATTCATGGTTTCTTGTACCGGCCCCATACAGACTAAACATCACTGCTGTGTGACCTGTGCCTGCCCAGATAGCCCCAAATGATAAATGGAGTACCCTAAGACAAACAAGTCATTTTTGGACTTGTTTGACAGGTAATAAAACCCATTACCGTTTTTTTTATACCAGGTATGGATTCTGATGTTTTTACTCATCTTTTACTCCCCCACATGGCATGGATCTTATTAAACAGGGCGAGGCATCACAGGTTGTGACCCCCTTTACATGTGACTGGTTTCAGACCTGACTCACGAGATTCCTGTATGTATCTGTTTCTGGAACTGGCAGAATGTTTATTGATTTCCTTGGCCTGCTGTATTAATCCTTAGCTGGCCTTTACGATTACTCTATTCTCGGCGCAAAAAATGTCCTCCTTATAACAGAAAGCACTAACAGGCCTTAGGCTACACACATAGCATTGCCTTAAATCCAGAGATGGGAAGCCTTAACCCTGCCTGTTTGTGCCATACTCTGCCTGCCCTGTGCTGCCTGTGTGTGCCATACTCTGTCTGCCCTACCTTTCCTGTCTGTGCCATACTCTGCCTGCCCTATGCTGCCTGTGTGTGCCATCCTCTGCCTGCCCTACCCTGCCTGTGTGTGCCATACTCTGCCTGCCCTATGCTGCCTGTGTGTGCCATACTCTGCCTGTCCTATGCTGCCTGTGTATTCCATACTATGCCTGCCCTACCCTTCCTGTGTGTGTCATACTCTGCCTGTCCTATGCTGCCTCTGTGTGCAATACTCTCCCTACCCTACCCTGCCTGTGTATGCCATACTCCGCCTGCCCTATGCTGCCTGTGTGTGCCATACTCTGTCTGCCCTACCTTTCCTGTGTGTGCCATACTCTGCCTGCCTATGCTGCCTGTGTGTGCCATCCTCTGCCTGCCCTACCCTGCCTGTGTGTGCCATACTCTGCCTGCCCTATGCTGCCTGTGTGTGCCATACTCTGCCTGCCCTATGCTGCATGTGTATTCCAAACTATGCTTGCCCTACCCTTCATGTGTGTGCCATACTCTGCCTGTCCTATGCTGCCTGTGTGTGCCATCCTCTGCCTGCCCTATGCTGCCTGTGTGTGCCATACTCTACCTGCCCTACCTTTGTGTGCCATACTCTCCCTACCCTACCCTGCCTGTGTGTGCCATACTCTGCCTGCCCTATGCTGCCTGTGTGTGCCATCCTCTGCCTGCCCTATGCTGCCTGTGTGTGCCATACTCTACCTGCCCTACCTTTGTGTGCCATAATCTGCCTGCCCTATGCTGCCTGTGTGTGCCATACTCTTCCTGCCCTATGCTGCCTGTGGGTGCCATACTCTCCCTGCCCTACCCTGCCTGTGGGTGCCATACTCTCCCTGCCCTACCCTGCCTGTGTGTGCCATGCTTTGCCATACACACAGGCAGCATAGGGCATGCATTACATACAGTGACACAATGTCTGAGGTGGGAACAGGTGAACAATGGGGGTGATTACAGGCTCAGGCTCAGACAACGAGAGACCTATTGGATTTTTAAACGTAATACCCTACAGCCCTTGGGCCTTAATGTTGACCTAGATCTGGCGGCCTTTTAATTTTTATTTTAATTTAATCTATAATTTTTGAACTTTTGTCTATAATGGGTGAGTAGATAAAGAGGTTAAAGGAATAGAAGAAGAGATAAAGAGAAAGAAGAAAAAAAAAATCTTTATAAACATTCCCATGTCTTAGACTGTTTTATATTGGTCTTTTAGGGGTTTTATCTTATCCCTGAAACTTTAGGGGATACACGTTATGACTTATAGCACTTATGAACGAGTTTATTTTGTTTCATTTTGTTTATAGATTTATAAACATCAGTGGTTACAATATTTTTAAGCCTTATCTATATATGTCTGTACCATTAAGTTTTTGAAATACTATGCCCTGTACCATCTGTTAACTGCGCGTCCCCATGGCAACAGTTTTGCTTTGGGCGGCGTTCAGTGTGTATGTGCCGACTTCCGGGAGACGCGTCACCATGGTAACGTGAGCGTTGCGTAAGAGTGCCTATTGTGAGGTCGGGTTACTATGGTAACGATGACGTCGTTCCCCCTTCACTTCCGGGTTCGTGCTGCTGTTTGAAATTAGCACTTGGGGAATGGGTATAAATGAGCTTTCTAGGATGTAGGGGGGTACTACACACTTTACTGGCTCCTGAGGAAGCGTGCAGAGAGCACGCGAAACGCATTGAGCTTCTACCTTTTACCATTTTATCGCTGTACTTACTGTAAGTAGCCTGCATTGAGCAGGGTTTTATCTTTTCATTAAACTATTTACACTATTATTGCCTCTTTTTCCATTCCATTTTATACTGAGGATTTTGACCCTACTCCAATCAAGGCCCAGCTGGGTTGGTCTATATGTTCTATGTGTAATGGTGTCTGGTGAGCATTTATACTAGACACTACGTTTGGGTGTTACACATTGTTTTAAATAATTTGTGGAGCACTTTTGGGATTTGGTGCACATATCATCCATATGGTCTGCACTATATTTTGTTTCTGTTTTATTTTATGCGCTTCCACCGATATTTTCTACATACACATTTGAGGCTCATCTAAAGGGGAGCTGATTTCAAGAGGAAGCTGCACTTGATCACATTGAAGACTTCTCACTAAGGATTATCACCGAGAAGCGCTGAGTTTCTTTGGGGTGTTTCACTCCCCAAAAAACTTTTGTTTTGTACAGTCTGAGCCTGAGGTGTGAACAATGCAGGGGGTGAACAATGCAGAAAGTAAAAGGTGTGAACAGGACGGGGGATTACATGTTTAAACATGGGAACAATGCAGGGGGGCAGTTAATCAGCACTGTTTAAGCCCATACAACTACAGCCGATTTGTAGCAATGTGTTTTGTGTGTCCGACACCATCCTACTCCCATGAGGTTTAGCCTTTACTATTAATGTACAAATGATTTAACCACGTCTTAAACTTAGTTGGACCTCACTGATTCCAAAACTTTGCATTTGGTGCTGGAGATAGATGCAGAAGCAAATCCAAATGCTATATACTATGTAAAAAAAGGCTGCTAATATAATATAAAGTCTTAAAAGGGAACTATCATAATGATTAGGGAAAGGTAACAACAATGTGGGGATTCCCAAGTGAGTTTAATCTGTAACTTCTGGGCCCCAGGCAGAAGGTGTCTTCCCAAAAAGTTACACTGCCCTGGGGTTACTTGCATGAAGAATGTGGACATACTGGATACAAACGGAGCAGCGAAAGATTTTCCACTTGTTTTTCCGTCAGGTTGGTCAACAGAACTGACAAGCTTATAAGAGCATTGTTTGCAAGTTTATATTCATGTGTTGCAGGTTCATCTCCTTTAAAGAGGGGTAATGCCACTAAATAAGTTAACTCTAGGGTACAGAGTAAAGTAATTAACATCAGTAAACCACATTCATTAACAATTGCATTGATCATATTGAGGTTGCATTGCATTTCAGTTCCGTGGGCGCAATCGCCCACGGGTCCCATAGAAAACAGCAGGCACATGGAAAATACGTGCCTGCTGTTCTTGCTTTTCTTGCTCCACCCCCAGACCAAACCAAAAGAGGAAGTTGTACCCCTCCCCCCCCCCCCATTCCTGCAGCTCCTTCAGGAATAGCGGAATTTTTTGTGATTTTGGTGCCTTTTTAGTGGTTTTATTGCATTTTTAGCCATTTTATTGTATTCAGTTCTGCATAGGTGTTTTATATGGTCATGGAACTCCTCTGTGACTTCTAATATCCCTGTATTTTACAACAAGAGGTGCATTACTCACTATATTCAGTCTGTGTACTAGCCATCATTAGTAGTAAAGTGTCAATACCTTTCGTCAAACTGCACACTTCCAGTAAAAGTGACGGGCCACGCCCCTTTTCCCGTAGATACGGTCCAAACTCCTTTTTGGCCCTAGCCACACCCCTTATGAAGTTTGTTTCCTGCTCCCACCCTTATGCGTCCAATTCCACAATTAAACCCTATTGATGAAACCAGGCCTTATGATTGGCTGATTGTATGCTGTAGCTAAAACATGTGGCATTCATGCCCAGCATGTTCAGCACGGGGCATAGTGTGACTGGTACATGATCCTTCCATAGGCTTTGTGCAATTCTGGGACTTATTAAGCCTTGTCATACATGTACTGACAATTGGATGTTTTCTATTTATTGTACAGCGCTGTGGAATATGTTGGCGCTTTATAAATAAATGTTAATAATAATAAAAATAATAATTGCAGTGGTTTCTATGCATCTAATTCTTAATGGTAATCACAGGGTGTTATAAAGGAATTTATACCATTGATTCTGTATGCTTGACAAAGGGGCCTTGCCCCCAAAATGTTGCACTTCCGCATTAAACTGGGGTAAAGGGGTTTCCCTGCTGAAAACACCACTGTGGGCCTGTATGAATCTCTATTTCTGGATAGGGGGCGCCGATCCCTCTCTCACTGAGCACCGGGATTATCTGATTGAGTGCAGGCTATGGTGTACGATTGCTGCATTACTCAGCTTCTATAGAAAACTGGACCATAGCAACCAGATAACAGCTGACATTCCAAACTGCAGAGCTGCTGAATACAAAGTTAAATAATTTAAAAAAAATCACAAACAAATGAAGACCAGTTGCAAATTGTCTCTAAATATCACGATCTGCATTGTGCTAGTTTCATGGTAAACTGCCTCTTTAAAGTTGCTATCAAATAGGAGCTTAGCTAAAGTATTAAGTGCAATGAAACAATGGTGTTTGTACTTTTCACGCCAATGTGCAAAACAATGCCTTAAGGCAAAGCAACCTCCATAAATGTCATGAACGACACTTCTGGAATAGTTGTGCAAACAACCGAGCAGCGTTATGTGTTATTTCAGTGAATATTATGTAAACAAACGTGGGAACAAGCCAGGAGAGTACTGGGCAGTGTATGACGAGGCAGTAGTAATACAGAGAGGTGATGATTCCACAAGCAGATCTTTAAATCAGACCTCACTTTACAGCAGTGGTTCCTCAACATGTGGCTGGCTCCCTGGGGGGCTTGTAGCTGTGACAGGGGGGCTCAGTCTGAAGGCCAGTAATGGTCATGGCAATTTGCTCTACTACTAGGTACACCTAAAAGTCAAGCTTGGAGGTCAGTTGGGAAAAAAATTATACTTGGACCTATGACTGATACACTGATATTTCCCTACTTCTGTACCCATATCGTGAGCTAAGGAAGTCTTGATCAAATAAATTTCAAGGGGTCCTTGGCCAAAGGTTGGACCTTCTGTGATTTTAATCTTCTTTTGCCTTCAATCGCCCCTTTACGTACTACTCATCCATATCCTTTCCATCTGGATGACTTTTCTGTTTTACAAACGTGACTAATATTCACTTTTTTACACTTTGAGATCGCCAGGGACAGATTCATAGTGAAATTCCGTTGTTCACCACAGGCGAACTTTTTCACTAAACTACGGCAAAAATTTGCAGCAAAAAAAATACACAGAGAAAAATGCTGCAAAAAAAAAACACACATTGACTTTAATGCATTTGTAGTCAGAAAAAATACCTATTGACTCCATGTGTTTTGCTAAATTTTTGCTCTTTCTTCAATTTTTTTGTCCTTCGTCTACCAGGATATATTCAGTGGATACCTGTTCCTGTGTATTTCATATCTATAATGGACAAGGGCATGTAGAACATGCAATCATGGGTAGTGTTTATTAACATATTAGTGTTTAACAACAGGGCAGGCAGTAAGGACAGGGCAGGTTGCATCCTGATTCCTCTGCTGCCCCCTAGCTTCTGTTGTTTCAAAAACCCAACCATTACAGACTTATACACATATATATACAACAGACTCACTCTGCCACTTAAACTCAGGCACAAGCAGCTTCAGCCTCTGTTTTTTACCCACAATGCAGTGTTTTCCTAGAATTTCAATGTTATATAGGGTTTGCGTGTATTACAACTTGTGTGCCATTTACCAATGAGAATGGTATCACACCCAGCATGCTTACACCGACAGCATCAGTAATGGAATGTGTATTGTCTGACTTGGTGATTTACACAGAAACCCACATTTTCAGATAAACTGATACCCCACTGACCCCCAATAACCCATCCTAATACGAATTTATCTTACAGATCCTTTTTATGTATTGTGCACCTTGCTGTTGTAATGATCCTGGGAAGCTGGTGCTACTGATACAATATTTATGTGAAACTGTGTAATTACTGTGTATATATGTGCCATTTAGGTATCCCATCAGGGTCTACATCTTATAACACGTGAAGCTGAAGCAGTTTTATACTTTACTCCCCTATGAAGGGACTGCCCAGCCTCCTAGGAAGGAACCCAGTGGTTACAGAGAAGGTGTATAATAAAGTACGGTCATTTCATTTCCTTTTATCTCACATTCTGCCTCCCCCACATTGTATAACCCCTGCGCCCAGACCCACAGAACATGCACGGGAAGGTGTCTGAAGAGCTCACAATTCTACTCGTGTTGCCTTCTCTCCTGCTGGTCTTGGGTAAGGACAACATTACAGATAGACTATTATTTAGCTCTGACAGTCATGATTGTTATATTAATGCAGGATGTTTTTCAGAAAAAGATGGTTACGAGTGATTTATTTCATCTGTGTGTCTTTATTAGATAAATCTGTTAACATTTTATTGCACTGCAGGTATTGGCTCATAGCCAAGCATAATATTCACAAGGCTTTCTATTTTGTGGAATTTTTGGAATATATATATATATATAGCAGCAAACAAAAACTGTTTTATTCTAAAGGATTCTGGCACCCAGACGCTTTCTTTCTATATGGAGTGTAAACATTTTGCTGTAAATGTATAAATCATACTTTTTCATAATACACATATCATACATATATTTTAATATATGCATGAAAATACAGCTGATTTGGAAAGTATATTTTCTCCAAAGTGGGCTAATACCAAATATATATAGTTTTATGGAGATTTTTGAGTAGATTACTGCAGACTACTTAAGGAGACTACTCAGTTCTCATTCTCCTGGACCTATCCTTTGCTTTTGATACTGTAGACCAGTGCTGTCCAACTTCTGTTGTACCGAGGGCCGGAATTTTTCCGACCTACGTGGTGGAGGGCCGATAATGGAAGCCAGTTTTGACCACTCCCCTTTTTGAAACCGCACCCACTTGAAACCACACCCATGTTATCACATGACCATACCCATATTAATGGTTGTAGTACAGCAAAAACCTGCCATACTCTGCCTGCCTGTGTGCCATACTCTGCCTTCCCTACCCTGCCTGTGTGTGCCATACTCTGCCTGCCCTACCCTGCCTGTGTGTGCCATACTCTGCCTTCCATACCCTGCCTGTGTGTGCCATACTCTGCCTGCCGTACCCTGCCTGTGTGTGCCATACTCTGCCTGCCGTACCCTGCCTGTGTGTGCCATACTCTGCCTTCCCTAACCTGCCTGTGTTTGCCATACTCTGCCTTCCCTACCCTGCCTGTGTGTGCCATACTCTGCCTTCCCTACCCTGCCTGTGTGCCATACTTTCACTGTGTGTGCCATTCTTGGCTGGTTTGTGCCATACTTGGCCTGTGTGTGCCATACTCTGCCTTCCCTACCCTGCCTGTGTGCCATACTTTCACTGTGTGTGCCATACTCTGCCTGTGTGTGCCATACTCTGCCTGTGTGTGCCATACTCTGCCTTCCCTACCCTGCCTGTGTGGCACACACAGGCAGCCTACAGTGACACAATGCTGGCACTGCTCCTACAGTCTGCACAATAACTATATATTAAAAAACTTTTTAATTGCAGTACCACCTCAGTATATGTTCTTTTTGTAGTGTGCAGGGATTATTTGTGGGTTTCTACTGCTCCTGAGGTGTGAACAGGGGAACAATGTGGATGATTACAGCCTGAGCCTGAGGTGTGAACACTGCAGGGGGTGAACAATGCAGGGATTAAAAGGTGTGAACAACACAGGGGATTACATATTTAAACAATACAGCCTGATTACAGCCTGAATCTGAGGTGAGAACCATGCAGGGGGGCAGTTAATCACAGTACTGATACCATTTAAAGCTTACACAAGAGTAAGCCATCAAAGCAGACAGGTGGGGGGCCACACAGAGGGGGGTCGCGGGCCGCCAGTTGGACAGCACTGCTGTAGACCATTCTGTCCTAATGCTGGATCTGGGGTATCTGGGATCAGGCTGCATCCTGGTTCTCTTCCTATCTCTCTAACCGCTCCTTCTCTGTCGTTCTTGCTAACAAATCCTCCACCCCGGTTCCGCTCATTGTGGGGGTTCCGCTTAGTGTGGGGGTACCTCAGGGCTCTGTGCTTGGCCCTTTGCTGTTCTCCCTGTACACTCTCTCTTTAGGAGACCTTATTTATTTTAAATATCACTTATATGCAGTTGTTATCCAGATATATTTAGACCCCCCCTGCACTAACCGCTGATGTTCAAACCCAGATTGGTAACTGCCTCCTGGCTATCTCCTCCTGGATGAACCAACGTCAGCTCAAACTTAATTTAGCCTTCTGCTCCTTTCACTGTAACTATTGATGGCATTGCAATTAATCCTGGTACTTTGGCACACTGGCTGGGGGTTATGGATAGCTTACAAAATCCTTCTGCTGACATTCATATCCCCTCACTCCTCTGCTCCTCACTACATTTCTTCACTGGTCTCCCTGCATGTTCCTCAGGGCCGCTGCTGGCCAAATGGGTGCCCTAAGTAGAAATTTACTTTTATGCCCCCCTCCCCCAAATTTTACGGAAGTAAAAATAAAATAATAAAAAACACCTACTATAGGGGCCCCACACAGAGAGCCCCCAATATCCCCCATAGACAATGCCCACAATAGCCCCCATAGACAATGCCCCCATAGTAAGTGCCCCCAATTGCCCCCATAGATTGATTGAACTATCTGGGACAGCGGGATGCGCTATAAAAACCGGCGGGACAGTGTTGGGGGGTATGTTATAATATATAAAAAAAATTTGAGCAGCTGGGATGGTGCCCCCCTGGGAGTTGGTGCCCTATGCAGACTGCATACTCCGCTTATAGGGAGCGGCGGCCCTGATGTTCCTGGTTGTCTCCTCGGCTCCTCTCAGAGCCTCCGTCTCTTTACACCACCCACACCCACTGCGCTCTCTCGTCTTAAACCTTTCTATCTCGCTGCCCCTTCCCTCTGGAACTCTATCCCTGAATCCCTCCATCTTAAACCTTTCTATCTCGCTGCTCCTTCCCTCTGGAACTCTATCCCTGAATCCCTCCGTAGGGAAAACTCACCCACTCTCTTTAAGAAAAAGCCCAGCTGTTACCTTCTGGAGCACTAAGACATTATTTTGCCCAGTCCTGCGCTTAAGGGCAAATGCCCATACCTGATGCACTCTTACCTTCCAATTTGTGCCTGTATGTTACCCAACCACTTAGATTGTAAGCTCTACGGGGCAGGGACCTCCTTCCTTCTGTGTCTCATACCACATGGCCCTTATTCCCTGTGCATTTATATATATTTATTGTATTTATTATATCACTTGTCCCCCCTGTGTGTAATTGTGTATTGTAAGACTGTACAGCGCTGCGTACCCTTGTGGTGCTTTATAAATAAAGTTATACATACATATATACACATACATACATACAATACTAAATTCCTAAGGCACTGCACAAGAAGTGTGGATACTTCAGATTACAAGCCCATAAACTAAAAGTAGAAAACCCATACATTTTTGGAAAGTATACATTTCTGACAATTCTGAAATGGGTAAATATGTGGTTCTACTACAAACTACCAAAATGCAAAGCTTTTCTAAAATTCACCTCAAAGCTTGCAATTTAGAGCATATTGTCTCCCACATATAAATTAGGTATCAACTTAATTCTAAAATTAAATGCTAGTGGTCTTTGCCAAAGTATGTGACACGTGGAGACCAGAAAATTAAAATAGTACTTACAAATTTTCATGGCTGTCACTTCAGCTACTGCAAAATAAGCTCCCGCAGGTTTTTTAAGGGTCATCAGAGACCATTAGGGTGAGCAGACTTTAGAAAGCTTTAGATATTATAAGTACACATTTTGATGAATCCAAAATGAGTACATATGTCTTTCTACTTAAATTACTGTTGTGAAAATGTTGATACTGAAGGTTGTTTGATTTAGAAGGAAAAGTTTTAACACAGGCTTTGTGTGATTCTGTCTCAGGACAGAGTCATTATGGGAAAAACAAAAGACAGGGAGGGTTTTTTTATACCCTCCTACAAAGAAATGTAAAGGCACATTATACCAAAACTCTGTGAAGGGAGTTAAATTATGGGGGTACAAACAAGGCCTTGAGAAGAAACAGGAGTTACCTGGGGGTAAAACAGTACATAGAAACTGATAAGAACCACTGGGAAGCTTAAACCCCATTGGTGCAGATTAAAAGATTAACATTAAACCGCTTCATGAAATCCTTTATGATATAGATATAGTGGATGTTTGGCCTACTGTGTTATAAAGCTGGCCATCGTTCCATTCCATTATCAAGTTTAAAGCTGCAAATTCCGTATTGTGGGGAGAAAAAGTGGCACTTAAAAGTGCACTTTGCTCACTGTACTTACAAATTAGCCCTATGGTCTTTATGATTCTGCTGTCATGTGCGGCCACAGGTCTGGCACGTCTGCCCCAGGGGGAATGAGTTTTCAAAGCCACCCTTCCACTTTCCCAGCTGTAAGTGCTGAATGGAATATATGTTCTGTGGCACATAAAGGGTTAAATGTGGTTGTCACCAATTGTAGATAGAGAGGCAAATGTTACTGTAGTGACTGCATCTTCTTATGCTTTCTATTACGGTCCCCTACAGGAAGACAGGAGGCTCCTCTCCAGGTGAGTGGGCTCCTAAACCAGTCTGTCACCTTATCACACCATCCGAAGCTGACAAACTCTATCATAAGAGTGATCTGGGAACGGAAACGTAATGGAGAGACCTTATCAGTGGCAGAATACCAGGATCCACATCTGTCAGTTCAGAGCAAACAGTTCACCAACCGCCTGGAAGCATCTGATGGGGGAACAGTATTGAGAATCAGAGAGCTGAGGATGGAGGACAGTGATGTCTATAAGGCCTTAATTACACGTATTAATGCAACTGTCAAGACGATGTGCTTTAATCTCACTGTCTATGGTATGTATTATAACTGAAAATACTGTGATAATCAATAAACCCATCATATACTAGGACCCTAGAAAAATTGGTCAATTTATTTTCATATTTTCCTTTATAACAGAACCTGTTCCATTACCAGACATAAAAACAGAAGGAGTTATCAACAGCAAGACTTGGTGTAATTTTACTCTTCATTGTTCCGTTCCAAGAAACGTATCCTCGGGGTCCCTCAGTTGGCTGTACAGATATAAAGGCCCTGGGTACCAGCACTATACTGGGAGAAGCACAGTGGAGATATCCCTGCACAATAGGGCAGACAATATGGAATTGCTATGTTTGGTACAAAACCCGGGAGATAAAAAGAATCAAAGTGTTTATGTACATGATATCTGCCATTATGCTGTGCCGTTAGTGGGACATTCTGGTAAGTAGAGCTTTAATAATGTCCAGATTTGTTTTTAGTCACAACCTAGAAAAGATCATGGTATAAATAATGCACTATATTCCTTATGCTGCCCATGCATTGGGTAGAACTGCCTGCACGCTCAGCTACTCTCAACTGAGTTGGCAGTTTATTGGCCTGTGTACAGGAACATTACAATGGCCTGCAGGTTACCTGGGGTGTTAAAAAGCTGAAATGGCATTTTTTTAAATTGCTGCTTTTTTTAGTGAATTGAGCTCAGTTGCATAGACTGGGCCACCTTAGGGAGGCAGTGAGGACAGAATTGCCCCTCAAGGTTGCTTAATAAATTAATAAGAATCCTATCAAATATTTGCTCTGTGGGCATTAATTACAGCAATGCTTATTCATTTTTTTTTCTGTTTATTACAGGAAATGTATGCTGGATTAAATTGTTTGTGTTTCTCACTGGAATCGCTATACTGTCTCTTATTGTACTTCTCGTCCGAAAATAAATAATAATAAAAAATAATATTATGTAATAATATTAAATATAAATAAGATAAGAGAAGTGGCACTGCTACATGCTAAATTATTTATTTACAGCAGGGTTTTTTCATGTTAAAACTTCTCTGGGAATTAAAAGTATAATATATGCTGTAGAATTATACCCATGTGAGACACTGACCTATATGGGAGTGTGTTTTGATCACTTTTACTTAGTCTTTTGGCTACTGTATTGCTTCACACAATGTTACAACAGTTCAAAAAGCAAATAATATAAAAACTTTGCACCTTAGCGCTTAGGTTTCATCTTTCAACCACAGAGCAGACAGGAAGAGAAACGCCATCACTGCCCCATCTTTGCTGCTGCCCTTTCTCTTATATACTTTTAACCACCATATGGTTGGCTAGGAGGAGCTCACAGTTCCACAGAGGAAATGGGTGACTTGCACAGTGTGTTTATGTGCACATACAATATATTTTCAAGGTAAGCAAACACATCTACACATGTACAACTTAACCCAGGGATCCCCAACCTTTCTTACTCGTGAGCCACAGTCAAATGTAAAAAGACTTGGGGAGCAACACAAGCACCATAAAAGTTCATGGAGGAGCCAAATAAGGGCTAAGATTGGCTATTAGGGGCCTCTATGCACCCTATCAGCTTACAGGGGCTTTATTTGGTAGGAAATCTTGTTTTTATTCAACCAAAACTTGCCCCCAAGTCAGGAATTCAAAAATAACTCCCTGGTTTGGGGGCACTGAGAGCAACATCCAAGGGGTTGGGGAGCAACATGTTGCCCCTGAGCCACTGGTTGGGGATCCCTGGCTTAACCAACCATCCAATCATATACTTCATTAAGGAGCAGACTTATCAAAGTGTGAGATCAGAGCTCACCACAGAGAAATCCCCCCATTCTCTATTCATTCCTATGGGATTTTTAGAGGTGTTTTTATCAAATGGTAAGTTTGAACTTTCACCCATTGATAAATACTCCACTAAAAATAGAAATGAATAGCAACTGGCAGAATTTTACTGTAATGAGCTATAAATTCATACTTTGAGAAATCTGCCCCTCAGTGCCAATAGACACATATGTACTGTATATGACTAATAGGTATAACTTCTATGCCAAACATACAGTATATGCTCACATGAATGCTGTATTACTGCCACAGAAGAACATTGAAAGCTTATCCTCAGAAACCTTTTATCCCTTTAGTAATTTCAGAAGAGCACTGTCCAACAAAGGTGATACATAAGTAGCGGATACCTAAATTATCATTTCAGCATGTAAACTTACAATTGGGTTAATAATCATTTTAACAATATAATGTATTTTTGTACCTTACCCTAACAAATAGCCAAAGCTGTTTCAGGCTGTGTTGGGTGCTAAACCCAGGCAACAGCATAGGAATAACATGGGCAACAAATATAAACAAGATTTGGCAAAATTTTGGCACAAAATGTTCATCGTCCTAAGACCATGCAAAGATAATTGTACTGTATATCAAAAGTCCCAAAACGTCACATAAAATATAGAGCATTTTCAAAAGATAGGGATATCTTGTGGATATCAAATAGCATAAACTCAATACCTAAATGCCCAGTTCCTCACAGAATACTCACAAGTCATTCATGTTGTTTAGAACCCAGGAGGCCAAAGGAATTTATAGAATAAATCCATTTGTTCCCTCTATGAAGAAGTGTTTTTCTCCTGTCAATGGCCTTTTTAAAGGGGAGTGGTGGGGTGGGGCCAGCAGGTTATAAAGGATGTCCTGCTGCAGTGCCAGCCAGATCTGGAGTGAGTAACCACCAACGTGTGCTTTGCTTTGCATTGAGCTCCAGCTTATCAAGAGAGAGGTCTGCTTAGTTGCTGGTGGATACCTGTACCTCGGTGTGAGTCTCAAGTGTGTCCCCTGTGTGAGGACAGGTGTTTTTCGAGTGCCTGCTAACTGCCATTCCAAAGGGAAAGGTACTTTGGGGCAGGTAGCGCTACCTGGGGAAACTGAAAGAGCTCTGGGGAAGGGACTTTGGGGCAGGTAGTGCTACCTGGGGAAACTGAAAGAGCTCTGGGGAAGGGACTTTGGGGCAGGTAGCGCTACCTGGGAAACTGAAAGAGCTCTGGGGAAGGGACTTTGGGGCAGGTAGCGCTACCTGGGGAACTGAAAGAGCTCTGGGGAAGGGACTGTGGGGCAGGTAGCGCTACCTGGGAAACTGAAAGAGCTCTGGGGAAGGGACTTTGGGGCAGGTAGCGCTACCTGGGGAACTGAAAGAGCTCTGGGGAAGGGACTTTGGGGCAGGTAGCGCTACCTGGGGGAACTGAAAGAGCTCTGGGGAAGGGACTTTGGGGCAGGTAGTGCTACCTGGGGAACTGAAAGAGCTCTGGGGAAGGGACTTTGGGGCAGGTAGCGCTACCTGGGGAACTGAAAGAGCTCTGGGGAAGGGACTTTGGGGCAGGTAGCGCTACCTGGGGAAACTGAAAGAGCTCTGGGGAAGGGACTTTGGGGCAGGTAGTGCTACCTGGGGAAACTGAAAGAGCTCTGGGGAAGGGACTTTGGGGCAGGTAGCGCTACCTGGGGAAACTGAAAGAGCTCTGGGGAAGGGACTTTGGGGCAGGTAGTGCTACCTGGGGAAACTGAAAGAGCTCTGGGGAAGGGACTTTGGGGCAGGTAGTGCTACCTGGGGAAACTGAAAGAGCTCTGGGGAAGGGACTTTGGGGCAGGTAGCGCTACCTGGGGAAACTGAAAGAGCTCTGGGGAAGGGACTTTGGGGCAGGTAGCACTACCTGGGGAACTGAAAGAGCTCTGGGGAAGGGACTTTGCCAGGACTGAAGTGAACAAGGGTATTTCCTTCAGGAGGGGAGTGTGGGACTGTGTCCTGAGAGAGACTGAACCAGAAGTTGGTTGAAACCACACAAGTTTCCCAAAGCAATGTTATATTGTTTGTATTTTACAATTATCTGTTACTGTATATAAAGTTTATCTTTGCTGCAAACTGTGTGTGTTTTATTTTCCTAGTGGAAATCCCCCTGCAGTATGCTCCCCAGTGTCCACTAAGTGGAGGCACTGGGCTATAAATCCCAGTTCCCAATATCTTTCTCTATATGCAAAGAGAATTCATGCTCTTCTAAACTATGCACAGGACAGAGAAGTGAATGTAATCAAGTTTCTGCAGAAGTGTGCCAGGAAAGGGTTACAAAACATCTGACCAACAGTTCAGGTAGATCATGTGTATCCCTTCTTACCTCCAGGAAAATGTTATAGTAAAGTTTAGTTTTTTAGGAGCAGCTTTATCAAATAAGGTATTCTTAATTTGAATCACTGAATTCCAACCATGGATTTTTTCAGCGTCAAAACACCACTGCATCCTAGGCCTGTGCCCCTTCTGCTTACCCCTAGTTCCAGCCCTGCTTGTCTCAACCTTTGATAAATCTGCTCCTCCAATTTGTGCATGCAAGCACAGCTATGAATCTGTTGTACATTACAACTAGTGATGGGCGAAATGTTTCGCCAGGCCAGGAATAGTCGCGGGCGGCAAAAGAATAGCCACGCGATGAAATAATAGCCACGCGACAAAATAATAGCCACACGACAAAATAATAGCAGCGGGCGGCGAAATAATAGCTGTGCGACAAAAGAATAGCCGCGGGCGGCGAAATAATAGCTGTGCGACAAAAGAATAGCCGCGGGCGGCGAAATAATAGCTGTGCAACAAAAGAATAGCCGCGGGCAACAAAAGAATAGCCGCGAAAAGAATATTTGTGGGCGACAATTTTTTTTGCTGCATGACATTTTTGCCGTTTCGCGAATTTTTCGCCGTTTCGCGGATCTTTTGAAAGATTTGCAAATTTTTCAGCAAAGTGAAACGGAACAGATTCACTCATCACTAATTACAACCAGTCTCTCTTTTCTCTGGATTGATGCTTTTCCATGCAGCTGACTGTAGTAGAAGAGCATCCTCCTTGTACCACAAAGATGTCAACTTCATGCAAGTACTCAAAAGCTTCTATTTGTGATCTTTTTGAATCTCACACTTGTGTCAAAAATCCTGAGATCCAGAGAATCAGGAGTCTGGAAACTCAAGACTTTTAGGATGTACTTTTCTATCTGGGTCAGAATATCAGAGCAATACAAGTTCATCTCAAAGATCAGGATAAAGGCTGAAAATGAGTAAAGTCATCCTGTTTCCTGATCCCTACAAGCACAATAAAAACAAATCAGACATTCACTAAGAAGCCTCAGTATAATGAACTATTCATTATGTAAAAGTTGAAGAAGGGGAAAGTGAGCTGTTTATTTACATACAAAGGGTTTCCCAGTGGATTGATACTTTATGTTCAGTTTTTTCTTGTGGATTTATACATCAGGTAGGGTAGGAATCCACATTTATGACTTGTGTATACACCAGCAGTGCACAACAGCACTACAACAAGCAGTCAGACATCACTAAATCCCTTTATTTCCCTTTATGTCAATGAGATTATTGAAAGAATATCTATGTCTTCTTCTGTAGTTCTGTCAAATTCTTATGCTTCTGTAAGAAATACTAGAATGCCCTCTAACCTAGGTGTTTGCTTTAACCAGGTCAAAGACTAAAAATCAAGAGTAAAGTCAAATACTACTTCCTGCCCCCTAAGAGTAAAATCAAAACAATTCAGCATTTCATGGCTGTTTCCAAAGTGCTTCGCCAACAGAAACCAGTAATACCAGCTCAGCAGGATCTGACCTAATGCAATAACACTTTTATGTTTTAGAAAGTATATTTTAGAAATATATTGTGACAAGCTCTTTTTGCATTACTATCTCTACGCAGAGGAATCTTCCTTTGTGTGTTTAGGACGATTGCTGCTGGCGTTTGGAATTCCCCCGCCACAAATCATTATTGCATATTTCATCACCTGAAATCTCTCCTTCAGTCATGGGTCTTTATTGGACATTTTTTAAGGCAGGCTGCAAACCCAGGGCTGAGTGTTGTCTCCTGAGGCTGCTCTCTGCACCAAGCACCGGATTAGCACTCTGTAAGTGAGCACTAAGGGGCACACTGGAAAATGAGGTTCAATGTGGACAAGTGCAAAGTTATGCACTTTGGTAGAAATAATATAAAAGAGAACTATCTACTGAATGGGAGTGTGTTGGGGGTATCCTTAATGGAGAAGGATCTGGGGGTTTTTGTAGATAGCAAGTTGTCTAATTCCAGGCAGTGTCATTCTGTGGCTACTAAAGCAAATAAAGTGCTGTCTTGTATAAAAAGGGCATTGACTCAAGGGATGAGAACATAATTTTGCCTCTTTATAGGTCCCTGGTAAGGCCTCACCTTGAGTATGGGGGGCAGTTTTGGGCTCCAGTCCTTAAGAAGGATATTAATGAGCTGGAGAGAGTGCAGAGACTGCAACTAAACTGGTAAAGGGGATGGAAGGGTTAAACTATGAGGTGAGACTGTCAGGGTTGGGGTTGTTTTCTCTGGAAAAGAGGCGCTTGCGAGGGGACATGATTACTCTGTACAAGTACATTAGAGGGGATTATAGGCAGATGGGGGGGTTCTTTTTTCCCATAAAAACAATCAGCGCACCAGAGGCCCCCCCTTTAGATTAGAGGAATGGAGCTTCCATTAGAAGCAGCGTAGGGGGGTTCCTCACGGTGAGGGCAGTGAG